>NW_028297171.1:6981956-7256956 GCF_055798465.1 Pogonomyrmex barbatus | reverse complement strand
GAGAAGAAAGAAAGGTAAAAAGAGGAAAAAGCAAGCCTGTAAACATTTAATGTTTTTAACGATCTTGTACACACGGAAGAACATGTAAATACATGAATAGATTATCATAACGCGAGTATAAACATTTAATGTTTTTAACGATCTTGTACACACGGATTACACGTAAAATGTAAATACATCGAAAATTATCGAAAGCAAATTTGATATCTTGTACTTACTTTCTCCTTCTCTCGATTCTCCTCCTTCCATCAAGATAGTTTTATGTATATTAATAATAAATTGTCTCGCCGCAGTATTAACAGTAGTGTTAGTACATACTTTCTCTCTTTATCTCATTTTTTTACATCAACTATCATTTGCCATTTCGTGACGTGTGCTGTAACGTTTGTTTTGTCAAACAAAGAAACGCGGTGATTATTTACGTCTGCCGATGAATAATATTTCATTCGCGATGACCCTCAACTCGGATATAATTGCTGCTTGCATTGTACACGTTATGCTATTGTGCAAAGTGACTGATTCATCATGCAAATTCTAACGTTCCAAGCCCTAAGAAGGCGCATAAAACTCATTTTCACTTGTCATACACTGAAAAAAAGAGAGAGAGAGAGAGAAAGAGAAACTAGAAAAACTCAACTTGACGCGAGACAATAAAGAAAATCATACTATAAAAAGTGTCACATATTATTATTGCTAAAAATGCGACGGAGAAAATGGAATAGATCCTTATTTATTTCAAGAAATTTGCGGATACGTCATCCAATTAGTTACATGACATATCTTTCCCTACATATAATGCATTAATCAAAACCTTTCAATTCGTCATGTATTCGCCAGCAAGACGAGAACCGCGAAAATTTTAGTCGCCAACAAAGCTCAAATAAAGTAACCATCTGTCTCCCTTCAAATTTCACTTTAGCAGCAGTTTCAATATATGCCAAGAACGTGTAATTTCACGAATTTATTTCACTTCGATAATACATTGCAGTTCGCGCTCGTCTGCCTGTCGAGAATCTCATTCGGCTAATTTTTTCGGGCGAAGATCAATCGAAGGCAGAATATTACGAAATCGGTTTTCCTTTTTATTTATTATATTTTACAATCGGATAAAACGTCTCGAATTGTCATCGGGTTTTATTTCTGGTTAACGCAAAGACATCTCTCAATTCTACGCAACGTCGATATTAAAAGATTTAATTAGCTGGTATTTTAACTAATGCTAAACGTCGCGAGAGAGGTCGCATCCGCTTCTATTGATCTCCGCGTATCGAGTGTCTCCTAATTAAAGTAGAGAAATAGTTCTGTTTCGATTGTGCACGGGGGGGGCGGGGAGGGGGCGGAGGATTGTACTTTACATAGGTATATTTAAAGAGTCCGAAGTACGCCGTTACAGCGACGTACACCGTGCATCTCGTTTATAATCGTTAATCACAATCGTCGAATATGTACAAGGAGTTCTGTACAGGGATTCGTATTTGCCATTCGTCGCCACGCATACGCGCTATATCACGTAGAAATTCGATTATTACACATTAGGTATCGCACTATATTTTTACGATGCAAAAAGGTATTCGTTCATAAACTAGTTTACGCCACGGGCTGTCCTCAAACCAGCGACAGCCGTGACATTGACACCGACAGGATCAGGAGACGGCTCGAAGCCCGATGTACCGTCGTCTCGCTCGACGTGCACGACAAATTATTACTTGATACAGTGCCATTTTCTTTTCTTTTTGAAAATTAGTAGAGATAATCGTTAAACCGATTGGAAAAATCTAACAATCTGCGCGACACTGATTATTCATAACGAAATTACATCAATAATGATATTTTTCAATGATGAAAATCTGCGGCAATCAAACTCTAAAAGACACGTCGTAAAGACGGTATAGAAGACATCCTACACTTTTTACATGCTTCTCTTAGATTTCTTTTACGTTGTTCAGAAGAGTAATGGGAAAATAATGATTTGTTTGAAGATGTAAAAATGACAAAAGTTCAAAATGATGTCCCGAACGATCGCATATCCATTTACTAAAAAGCGTAATGCGATTTCTCGTGAGTAGGCCAGGCTAATCTTGACGCCTTATCGCTTTTTATCGGCCGTTCACTTTAGGCGCGTTATAATCTTACATTTACGTAATTAATTACAAAATCATATATAAGATAAATCTTAATTAAATGTCGATACTCGAGGGGGTGAATAGTCTAGAGCCCAATACAGGAAAAAGATGATACGAATTGAAAAAAGCGGTCGAAGCGTCTGTCTTCCGCTGCGACGCACACGCTGCGGTATCTTTTAAAATCGCAACATGCATAAAATGATAATACATACAACGCACAAATGATAATACATAGTAAACATCGAGTCACATTAGAACGTGTATTACAACGGAGAGGAACAGGCCGCTCGTCTTTCCGAATATTCTCCTAAAATTTATTACACCTCGGGAGATAAAAACCTAACGATTTGTTACGCCCGCATGAGATTTCCTCCTCGAACTTTAAAAACTCGTCCCTCGGGATATCGGCACAGAATCAAGAATCACCCTGTATACTCTATCATCACCGTTTGCGAAGGCTCCTTTCGTTTACTTTAGTGCGTACGCGAATCCATCCCCGGTCGGATGGAATGTCCGTTCCACCGTCAACGCTCGTTGTATTTCGCGCGGACAAACAGAAGTTCCTTCCGCACACGCGGAAACGCACGTAGGTACGCACGCGTTCGGCGGAATAGGGGGACACGCACGTGCGAAATTAATATACATCGCTGATCCCGCTCATTCATAAACACACGCGCGCGCCACACACAACACACACACACACACACACACACACACACACACACACACACACACATTCAATTTTTCATATCTCTATTTGTAATTCCGTTACAATATAGATTCGCGTATGCGTAATATGTACACATTTATCAGTCGCACGATCTAAGACTCTAAGGCTGCCGAGAGTTTTTCCCCAGTTTGCGGGAGCTCGTCGCGCGCCTTCTTTCCTTCCTCGCGAAAGGGGAGAACACACATTAACGAAGTCCACGATTTTAACGTCATTAATGCAGGAAAGGCAAGTCTCTTTCTTTGTTTATTATAATAGGAATAGGCTTAGTAAATCACTTCGTATACAGTGGCCTTCTTGTCGCCGGATCCGGTCACAATGTACTTGTCGTCCGCGGAAATGTCGCAGCTCAGCACCGACGACGACTCCTTAGACTGCAAAGTTCAACAAAAATATTGGCAAAGAAAAATTTAGTTAATTCAATTTATAAATTAATTTGCCATTTTTAAAGAATGGGAAATTTTTCTTGAAAACGTCCGCAATCAAATCAAGCTCACTTAACAAAGTTTTAAAAAATCCAAAAGAAGAGAGAAAGAAGTAATTAGGCCCAAAAGAAAATAAATATTACGTTCTATACATTTCGCATGTTGTGGTAAAATTCTACAACGCAATTCGCTTTCGTCGAGGGCGAGACGAGAATTGAATCTCTCGCAGAAGGTATAAGTTATTCAAGTCCTCTCATTCGAATACTTGCCTGAAATATTGAAGCACCGTACGGCGTACGCCACGCGTTCAGCAGATTGTCCTTGCCGGTCGAGACGAACCACTTGCCGCAGGAGGCAAAACGCAGGGAGAGCACGCAGGAGTCGTGCAGATGCAGCTGGTACTTGTCGGACTTGGTCGCGTGGAGCACCTCCACGTTCGAGTTCTCCATCCCGACGGCCAGCCACTCGCCGGTGGGGCAGTAACCGAGGGAGAATATCTGCGAGGTGAAGTCGTGCTGCTGCAATTGCCGGCCCTCGCGAAGATCCCAGGAGCGCACGGTGTTGTCGAGGCCGCCGGTCCACAGTTTCGACCCGTCGGCGGAGATGTCGATGCAGGACGCGCCGTCAGTGTGGCCCTGGAACTGCCTGACCAACGTCTGATTCTGCAGGTCCCACACGGCGATATTGCCGTCGCTGCAGCAGCTGAAGCAGACCTTTGAGTCGGGCGAGATCGCCAGGGCGTAGCACGCGGGCGCCGACGAAGTCAACTCCGCCTTGATTCTAGGCGTGGGACTCGCCAGGTCCCAGATACTCAGTTGGCTGGCCTCTCCGCCGACGATCAGGGTCCTCCCGTCGGGCAGAAGCTTCACGGACCTGAAAGATCAAAATCATTAATTTCAATCACTATAAATTTTCCTCTTTTAGCTTTAAAAAACTTAAGTCTGCTAAATACAAAGTTTGATTGACATCTAACTTCTAATAATTTTGTTTAAAGAAAAAGAAACGAGATTCATTGTTTAAAATTGTTTAAAATTCAAAAACTGCCTTTGTCTAACTACGTCATTTTTAACAAACTCGAAATGTAGTGGTCCAGAACGAAAATTAAATTATTCCGATCGGAAAAGGACTTTACTCGCCGAGGTATATTTTTATAAGTCGCGATCCCTCGGGGATGTCCAAAGATCAACGGGATCTACGACTCGCTCAGGACGACTCTCACCTAATGTAATTGTCACGTTGCAAACAGTCCAGCTGCGAAACTGGTTTCACGCTGGCGCTGCCGACACTTTGGCCGATATCCCAGACCTTGACGCAACCTTTGCCGCCGGTGTAGACGTACTTGGTCGGATTCGAGATCGTAACGGCGCAGACCACCTCGCCGTGGGTCAGAGTGTTAATCTGACGTGCGTGACGGGGGATGCCAGGTCCTACCAGAGCATCCGTGGGGAATGGTACGGGCTGCAGTTGGCCCTCGCCGTTCATATGATAGGAGTACGCCCTGCGCGCAACGAAATGCAAATGATCAACGCACTCTTATCGCGATACAGAGGCAGACTTAAGAGTAACCTAGTAACTTAAAACCAACTGTAAGATTACATACGGTTTGCCACCTGCGATGTTGTTCAGTCCGTTACTCGCGGGTATCCTCATGTGACCGTCGAAACCGATCTGCGAAAGAGACGAGTTACTTAGTACCGTGACGCGGAGGGATGAAAAAAAATAAATAAAGGCACGTCCGTTTAGCACAAAAATGCAAACTAAATGGCCTTAGGAAACCGTCCGATTTGAATGATTTTTGCACGAGTCTGATACGCGAGATTGATCGCGCCCCAAGAGAACCCCCCCACCCCTACTCTTTTTAATTATTCGACATGCGTTTCTATAAAATTTAAATTTCATCGGATTTGATCAGACGGAAAAAGTAATATATCGTTCTCCAGAAAGTAGAAGTCCTCGTAGGATTGAAAGAAATCACGTGTAAGCGGTTGCATTCAGAAACAATTCGAACGTATTTCTTTTTTTTTTTTTCTTTCGTCCGCACATGAAATTTTAATTCAATTAATCAATGAAAGCGTGGTAATGTAAGGACTAAGGTGTTACGGGGTCGTGAATCACCATGGAGGGCCGCGCGTATGGCAAGTTGCTGTATGGCGAGGGCGACTGCGGCGGCTCATTGCCGCGGGATGGCAAGCCCTGATAACCCTGCGGTGGCGTTTGCTGCGACGATGGCGGATGATAGACCCGCGCCAAGGACCCAGGGATGCCGCCCATAGTTGGCGTACAACTGCGCGAGCCCCTCGCCGCCGCCACAGGTGTACCCGGCTTGTCGACCTGGCGAACGCACCTGGTGTTTGCACCCACTTTTGCAGACGCTCACTGTGTCGCAATCGTACTAAGCCTTCTCGACCGTGCCGATTGCGAATTCGCTGACCGTGTCAGCCGGTCGATACGCGATACTTTCTTTCCCTTCGTTATCACATTTCCGCGGAAAATCACGGCGGCAGAGAGCCGCTGCCTCGAGACGATCGAGCGAATGAGTAAAAAAAAAAAGAAAAAGAAAAAAAAAGAAAAAAAAAGAAAGGAAAAGATATGCGCTCCGTGTTGTTATCATGTGCCACGGAGATGATATCCTCAGGAGTCGCCAGACGCGCAAAGAGCCGAAGCGACGCCCTTGACTGAAAGATCTTTCGACAATTTTCATTTTGTAATATGCGCTACTCGCTTCTCGGTTACAAACAAACGACGCGAGAATTTTGAAGAAAAAAAAAAAAAAAAAAAAAAAAAAGACAGAGGAAAGAAAAGAGAAAGAAAGGAACGTCGTCTGACGACTCCAAAGTCGATCTCTTCTTCTTGCGTGGTACTCTGACGGGTACCACGCAAGAAGAAGAGATCGACTTTTACGTTCGCTCCGCGGAAGGGTGGTTTTCGACATTTATGAGCGACACAGAGTGTCGCGACTGGGCCGGGTCGCAGCGCCGAATAAGCTTACTCTCCGCGAGATCTTACATCTTTACTTTTCAGAGACGGTGTACTACGGGCGGAGGAGCTGCCGCTGCGCGACGGCGGCCTGTCCTTTACGGATGCCGAGCCCGCCCCGGATACCGGTCCGCCAACGTGGCCCGGTGCGCCCAGCTTCTCCAGGGTGCCGTTTTCACGTGGATCCGAGTGCTCCCCGTTCGCGTGCGGCGACGACGCCTCCTTTCGCGACACGCAAATATCAGGATTTTCGTTAAGTGAGCACACGCAATATCGAACTCAAGTAGCAGCAGCATGCGAGAGTAGCGCGAGTCTCTCAGGACTCAGCAATAAATATCTTTATCCGCGTGTTTTTTTTTCTTTCCAACTTGTTTCTTAGCTTCTCTCTCAAAATTTCTCAAAATAGAGATTTCCAAAGATAAAAAAACTTGGCTCGAAATTATTCCGCGACGTTCCCTTTCACGGCAACGTTAATTTCAAATACGCACAAAAAAAAAACAAACAAGAAACGTGAAGTTTAAATTTGAATTTAACTCGCATGCACAGCGGTTAATTATGAAAGATAATTACGTGTGGATAAGTAGTAAATTATATAAATAGACACATTCTGTATAAAAAAAAAAAAAAGAAAAAAAACTAATAGACAAGCAGTGCACTCTTTTTCTGCTTAATGACAGTCTCTTACCTCGTTCGCCACGTCGACGACCAGGTCCTGATCGCTCTTCTCAGCGTCGCTCTCCTGAAAAGTCCGAAAGAACGACGTGAGATGATGATAACGAGCCGCTCTCCACGTGAGCAGCCCGGCTGCCGGCAGTCTACCGAGCCGAATACATCAACGAGCTTTTGATGTGCACCTCCGTCCAAGTAGACGAGCAACTCGACCCATATTCCCGCGCGTCCTACTGGCGGACGCACCCTCAAAGATGCATTATTAATCTTGATGCCTCGCTCGCTCGCGCGACGCTCCGATTGTGCTCTGGCAATAAATTAACGGCGCGAATGTCTACAGAGGCAACCAGTAAGCTGCAACGTAACCGTCGTGTACCGACGTAAGCCGATGAATGTATAATCCGCTCCGCAGTCAAGACGATTTACGATTAATCAAATAGATGACAAAATAAAAATGTGGAAATATATAAAATCGCGCCCCTCTTATTCCTCACGAGTTTCATCCTCTCGCGCCCGCTCGCGGTCTCCGCTCCGGATTCAATTTGACACAGCAGCGTGCGAGTAATTACGGGGAAAGTTATCGCAATTACCTATACGTTTGATTACTCGCGAAACAATTTGCGGGTATCGCGCACGGCGTTTATCTTATACCGGGTTATATCTACAACAAGCCCGTTACCGTCCCCGCAATTTTGCCGACCATGCGGTCCGTGTGGCACGTACAGCCCATACGCGTATATCGCGCACGACTAATTTACGTGGCATTTATCTCGTAGCGCTACTTATCGGTTATCTTTCACTTGGTACAAGAGCGACGGGATAGCCGCGCCTCGCCCCGCCTCACCTCACCTCACCTCGCCGCGCCGTTTCTCCTCAGAAACGCGACGCGTAACGAGCTCAAAGCAGGGCACGCGATAGTAGCATTGCCCGCCTAATGACGTAATATTATCGCAACGCGTGTAACGCCCCATCGATGCACCGTGCGTCTCATACCGCCGTACGTGCACACACGTGCACGACGACGGGGGAGATTGTGCGTATGCACACGGCTCGCATACAGACGCGCACGAAACCACCTGTGCGCGTCGCGACGTTTTAAGTAATTCAGCCAGCGGGTATTTAAAAAATTCTCCCGCTAACTACCGCACGTCGCCTAACGTGATCTTATCCGACGTCCCAGCGCATGCATAAATTATATTCGACCGCCGGCACGCCGACGAAAATTGTCCGCTCGCTTTAAGAAAAATTGAAATCGCGGATTAATAAGACCTCAGAATAATTAAGAGTAACGTAAAATGGCTACGAGTATTTTTCAAAGTGTATCATTAAATCTCTCTCTCTCATATATATATGTATATATATGTCTGAATATCTTTTACACCGGGCATCACCGCGCGTTTAGATTAGAAAAAAAAAAAAAATAAATCTCTTAGATCAGCAAGCTAATCAGATTAAGTGGTCAAATACTGTATTAAAAGGTTTCCCATTTTTTTATAATTATTTGTTGCTCTGCTTTCCATTGATGCCCAAGAGAAATTTTTTGCTAAAGAACGAGATTCATTTCGCTTGATTCTTTAAAGATCAATATTTTTAAGAGATACTGGAGTGAGATATAACCGGACGAAATAATCGGAAAATACTTTTTGATGAAGATAGCCGAGTGGATTTCCGCGAACAAACGCATTAAATGAACCGCGTGATATTAACTGGGCTACTACAAAATCTCGATCTGACTACGCCAGATATCCTTGGCAGCTGGAGAGGGATGTTTCGAGCTGCTGGGGACACGCAATAAATTTGTGTACGGATGATGAGCCTGGGTAAATAGAGAAGGCAGTGTGGTGGTATTGATTTCAGTGGTATATTACTCGCAGTGGCGAGAGCAAGGGGGTGCGAGGTGGTGTTCTAGGGTGGCAACGGAGGAGCGCAGTTATGAGGGAGATCGAGGGGCGAAGGGTGACCAAAGAGAGCGGGAGAGAAGACCGAAGGAGACGACGAGGAAGAAGGTGGCCAGGGGGTGAAGGCTGTCTTCCATCCCTTAACCCGCTCGTTCTAGCGTTAAATATGATACAAATGTTATCATCCCTTCTATTCCGTTCTCCTGTTTCCCACCCGACGGCGACGTCGGCGGCGGTGGCGGTGGCGGCGGCGGCACACGAACCACGAGCGACCATCCTGACCCCCGAGTCCTACCACCCCCTCCTCATCGGCCTCGTCCTTCGCTTCCGTACCGCCGCCACCCACACCCCTGTCTCTTTCTCGTTCTCTCTCCTCCTTCCCCCCCTCTCTCTCTCTCTCTCTCTCTCTCTCTCTCTCGACGTTGCTTCCTCCGCCAACCTCTTCCCTCGTTTAACCCGGGGATAGCGCGGGGATGACGGTATTAAGGGCAGCTCTATTATTCGACCACCCAACCACTCGACTCTTCGCCTCGAGAATTCTCGAATCCTTTTTTTTTTGCTCCCTCATCCTTCTCCACCACCTCGGCTCGTTCTTTCCTCACTTCGCCCTTCGCGCGTCTACCCTAGGTACTTTTCTGTTACGGTCCCTCCGCTACGGATTCCTTCTCCCTTCCCACTGCCGAGGTCCTGTACCATCGTTCCGCGCCAGCCACCTTCTATCGAGGTCCTCTGTAAACAAACGCACGAGAGCGAAAGAAGAATCGAAGGCTTTCCGCGTCCCCTCGTCCCGCTGCCTTCTGCTTCTTCTTCTTCTGCCTCTTCCTCTTCCTAGTCTCGTCTCCCGCTACGCTGCTGACTTTCGCAAAGTTAAGCGAGTGGCTACGATGGGAAAAGCAGCGTGTCCACTCTCAGACGGGAATGGAATTATCCGACCATACGAGCACTCCGGCTATTGCGCCGCATACGAAATCCGTCGCGTCCGCCGATTGCAAATATACGCAGGAATATCATTTGCACATCGACACTTAATTCTCCCGCTCCGAGGGATAAACTCTCGTAAAATTCTCATGCAAATTTAATTACTTCATACTGTACTTCACTCTGTAAAATTCTCTTCCGTGGCGTTTAACAGCTGAAGCAGCTGCAAAGTACAATACAGAAACCACGTGAACGCATTCGTTGATGATGTAATTCGAAAAAACCAATTTTTTTCAAAATTTAAATTTTATCTTTAACCTTAATTTTAAGATTTCTAGGTTTTAGAGTAGAGATTGTAATAGAGGTTCAGTTTAAACGAATCGAGCTCCTTGTCTGAAAAACTTTGTCTGAAAAAAGTAAACAATTTTTTACTCTTAAAAGTTTAAAAGAGAAGTTTTTGGCTATCTCCAATAAATTTTTTTTTTGTAAGTTGTATAAATTGTAGGTTAAGTAATATCAAAAGAGAATGATCTAACTCATTAAAGTATCAAGCCAGATGTAAAAATTCTAAATAAAATCGAAAGTAGAAGAATTTCGATTCAGAATGTCAAAAAAAGAGATTACATCGTATGAATATTTAAACAATTATGAATTTCAGAGCAAGAAGAATTAGTCGTTATGCGACTTCTTATATTAAAACGTGACTCGACGATACGATGTACGAGGTGGAGTATGTTGCGTACTCGGTTCAAGGCGACGAGGCGCTAGCAAGCATTGTCCCATAACTTTTACGGAGATGACCGCTTTTATGTTTCGACGCGAGGACGCAGTAGAGATGTATTAAAGCGATTATGTCGCGCGCGCAGGATGTGCACGAAGAAACGAGAGGCGACGTACGACGGGGGATGGGGGCACGTTCGTCGACGGCAAAAATCATCCGTCGTCGAGAGTAACGGTAGGTCAGAAGTGTCCGTCGTGGTGAAAGAGGATAATAAAAAATAATACGTTTCTCTCTTTATGCGCTAAGAGATCACGGAAACTTTCTGAAAATGTTCAAGCCGAAGGATATAGAGATCAATCGTTGACGTGTGAAAAAAATCGTCGGGATCACGTTGATGCGTTGATGCGAACCAGAGATTCGGGGGAAGAAAAAAAACGCACACGCGACTATCGATATAATGACGAGGGTCGATAAATGACGAGAAACCCGAAACTTCGAGGCTGGCTTAAAACTAACATCGAACTCGGGCAGATACATGTCTTCTGGCGTAATAGTAATCTCGGTTTCGAACTTTACGAACTCGGAATCCGTTTCACAGAAGAGACAGTCCGGTTTGGAAACCGACGCCTCGCTGAATGCACCCCTTAATGTACCCTTAATGCAGATCGTGTACGCGCATCGCGAAAATTGATGCGTTTCGAGACTGCGACCTGGAGGTGATATTTCTCTTGTTTTCCTTCTTGTCTTTTTTTCTCTCTTCGCACGGCGACGAGCGGCGAAAACGTATTAAAGCGTTTTTCCAGCGCAAAGAGGCGCAAGAGGGTGAAAGAGTCACCCGGGAGTGGAAGGAAAAGAGACGAAGGTAGAGACGAGGGTGAAGAAACGGAAGAAAGGGGTAGCAGTCGTTGACGGAGAATTGGGATGGTGGGGGATTTAGCTCCGGGAAAAATGGTTGTAGGGCGGAGAAGAAAATAAAGGGGAAACGGTTCGTATGAAAATGTAATTAGGGGAAGCGTGGAAAAGCTCAGCTCATTGCGGCCTCCACCCTTTTATTCTGCCACCTTTTCTCACTTCTTCCGCGCTCTCCTTCTCTTTCTATCCTTCGCGCAGGTTTGCGCCTTTTATTTCCTCCAATTCCTCTTCCATCCTCGTGCGATTCCTCGTTGCCACCAATTATGATTCATTAATCGCGGCATGCGCGCCGAAATGGCAAAATTTATCAACACGCGGAAATTTTATACTCACGATACGTACAACTGACGCAATCAAATTTATTTCCCGTCGGTGCAAATCTTGCGTTAATTTCTGTCGAATACAGCTCTTAAATCGATTACGGTCTTTTAACAATTACCATTCACGGGATAAAAGTACAAGTTACTTAAAATCAGACGTGCAAACAGACGTGCAAACAACAGAAAGATTAGGTATCATATCTCAAACTTTAAAAAAATTTTTTTATTAAGCTTCTTTATTTATATTATTAATATATATTTTTAAAAAAATCATATATAAAATAATAATCACGTATAAAATAAAAGATGCTGTAATGATACAAAATACGCGATGCTTGTCGCCAAAGTTTTATTCAAAATATTCCCCATGAAAAGAAAACATGCAACGAAACAATTGAATTTTCTATTAAGTACTTTTAAGTGCTTTTATCTCTGAAAATAAGAAACACAAGACTAGTACCACTGTTCCAGGGCTCAGATATCGTTACCGGTGGCAGGCGTTCGATTACAGAATTTCGAGACGTTGGCGTCGCGACACGTCCCGACGTCTCGCCGCCGGCATTCGATGTCTATCGTCGCATCACGACATTTTACGTCTCTCAAAGATCGTTCGCCGTCTCTCGCTCGTCAGTCTTGCGGTCAGACGCATACGTATCTCCTCCCGTTTCCGACGAACTTTCCCTCTATCTCCCTTTTCTTTTTTTTTTTTTTTTTTTTTTCAGACCATAGTTTGCACTTCCCATCGGCGATCCTTTATAGCTCGTAAATGTTTTTCGGCATCGCCGCTGTGTGCGAAAATTAAATTCGAAAGTGGCCAATAGCCTCGCGCCGCGAGAGAGTGGCGAGAGGGGGAGAGGAGGGGGAGGGGGGGACATGCGGCGGCAGAAAGAGAAATAAAAGGGGGAAACAGGCGGGGAAAAAAGGAAGGAGAGAAACTGAGTTCGAAAGAGGGTAGGAATGGTAGGGAGGACCTTCTGCTCGGCGAGAGGATTTCAACAAGCTCGTGCATGTCGTTTTTCCACGGTGTAGAAATTTACGGGCTCCTTAAGCTCCTTCCGCGCCGAAAGCACATTTGCTTCTGACATCCACAACAGTACCCGCTCTTACCACCGTCCCCTTCGCTTACCCCCGGATTTCGCGCGCATGTATGGGGCGTTGGCGTTTTACTAAAAGCGCCGTGTCTTGCCAATGAGAGTCGTTTCTTCAACACGACGCTCAGTCGACAAGCATTGCACGCGCGCGCGCTAGTACTGTTTCGTAATTATTTTAATATCATTATCGCGTCATTCTATTTTTTTTTTTCATATTCCAATTATTTATGCCGATACTTCAACTTTAGAAAATATCCTAGAAATTATCGATCTTATTCGAAAAATTGAAATATCAAAAAAAAAAGAAAAAAAAAAGAGATAATATCCCGCGTGTACGTTTAATCCTTTCATCAACCCTTTTCAGGTCACATAGCGATACCGGTCGCTCCGGGTCCAAGATACCGATACATTTGTCCGATAATTACGTGCGGCGCGTGAAAGGGGCGGCTCGCCCTCTCGTCATTCGATAAAAGCGAATTACAGTTAGTCCGCGCGGCAAAGCTCGGTGCAGCAATGCGTCGCCGCCGTGCGACCACCAACAACGAATATTCGCGTCTCCGCCTGCGCGAGCGAAGTAGTAGTCGCTTCGTTATAAATCCACTTGTTGTTATGCCAAGCAGCGCGAACGCGGCGCCGGGCGCGCGATATTAAACCTCCTATTAAACGTTCAATCAGCGCGTCCTTATTGCCTCGCTTTGAACAGTATTCATAATTACCTCCGGCGAGCAAGGCACGAGAGGGAGGAAGAGGAGAAGAAGAAGGGTGAGAGGGAGAGTGGTGGAGGAGAGTGCCAATGATAACTCGATCCTCGTCGTCAAACGATTATACTACAAAGAGTCACCAGCGTCGACGACGATAGTGCCCGTTCACCTTCTCATTCCCTTAGTGAGCCACCCTCGGTAAAGGGCCTGGCCGAAGGGTGGTCCGAGTGTGTCCCGAGTGTTATAAAGAGCGAAGGAAGCATTCTCGAAAGGTGCGAAACGCGCACACGTATACACATACAGGGGAGCATCGTGAGGGAGGAGGCAGAGGGTGACGCGAGGCGAGAGAGCAAGTCGGAAAAAGGGACGCGCTCGTTCTCTCGATGCACTGGAAAGAGGAAAAGGAGGAGGAGAAGGAGGAGGAAGTGGGCCGGCAGGAGGCGTTAGCTCGGGATACGCGGACCCGTCATACAATAAATACGATATTTGCACTCCCGCTCCCACCCTATCCCCCCCTACCCCCCCCCCCCCCCACGGCCCAACTCCATCCATCCATCCATCTATCCATCCATCCCGTGGTGCAGGGAGGTGACGGAGGAGAACGAGGCGGCGGTTGTACTCTCTCCGTGGTGCACAGCCAGGGTTCGGCTCCGTACGTAGGGCGCGGGTGATGGAAAGGGGGATGGGAAACTGGAGACGGGGGTGAGTAGGTCGCGAGAGGAGCGGGAGAGAAGGTGCTCGGATGGGTGGTGAAAGCGTTGGTCGGTCGCGGCGAAGGGACGCGAAGCTCTGGCGCGAAGCGAAACGGCGTGGCGGTGTTGTGCGTGGTGTGGCATGGCGCGGTGTGCTGCTGTCGGTGGGCGGGCGGGGGGGAGAGTTGGCGATGGTATAGATTTTTATGTCTGCGAGAAATACAAAATGATGGATATAAACCTCCTCGCCACGTCGCCGTGTTCCCTACCTCTCGTTCCCTCTCTCGTTGCCTCTCTCGTATTATCTATCTGTCTCCTGTTTCTCTTTTTCTCACTTTCGCTCTCTCTCTCTCTCTCTCTCTCTCTCTCTCTCTCTCTCTCTCTCTCTCTCTCTCTCTCTCTCTCTCTCTCTCCCGCTCTCGCTCTCGCTCTTGCTCTCGTTCTCACGCGATCTCTATCCTATCTCCTATCTCTCTCTCTCTCTCATCCTTCGCCCGTTCTCCACACACTCGCCGAGGGTAGTACACGAAGTAGTAACACTCGTGTACACAACCGCGCGCGACCATACGCGTCCGTGCGCGAGATACACGTACACGCGCGTTTCACACGAACGACGCGAGCCGACCGTACAACCTCACCTCGCTTACAGAAGAGGAGGAGGTAGAGGAGGAGGAGGAGGAGGTGGAGATGGAAGAGGAGGAGGAGAAGGAGGAGAGAGAGGGTGAGGTTGGTGGATGGAGGTCTCTTTCCGCCCGGCGCTCACGTTTCCCCACACCCCCGCGCGGTCACCCCTGGCCTCCGAGAGCAGCCGCGAACCTAACCCAGCTCCCCTCCGTCTCGCCGTCCTCTCTCCCCCGCACCGCCACCAACCCCTTCGGCTGTACATCGAGCGGCCCCCGCGCCCCGATCCCCTGCGGAAGCTCAGAGCGAATGTTTTGTCATCATACCACCCTGCACGCCGCCCCCAACTCCCCGAGCAACTGCCGGCCTCCTAGCACCCTCTGCCTGCGCTCCTTCCCCCCTCGCGCCGCCTCTCTGCCCCAAGGCGCCGCGGCAGATACACTCGCAACCACGTACACACCTCGAATTTCCGCTTTAGGTATCCCAAGTGCTCCTTGTGCACGTGTACGTATGCGTTTCGTCGTTGACGTCGAGAGGGCCTCGTTTCGATGTACGTACGTGCATGCACGTGTGTGCACAGAAGAGTACAGAAAGGCGTCAAAGCGCACCGGTGCATGCACGAAAGTGCACGCTCGCGAGCGTGTGTCGATTCGTAGGCGTTTCTTTGATTCAAGGCTGATTTTTTCCGCCCTTACAGTCACCGTACTCGCGATATTACGGACCGAACGCGAACGAATGCGCGTTAACAATGTTCAATTGCAAACTATCGAGATTGATAATTGTATTATATTTTCGTTACGTGTCGCGTATCTGTCATCATCCGCGATGCATGCAACGCGATTGTTAAGATCATGATTATAACTTGTGCTATTCCATTTTAGAAACAAATACCGATACCACGAAAACCTCTTACGTCGTTCTAAAAATAAACCGTCAGGCGAGAGGAGAGATAATTTCTTAAAAAAGTGAAAAATTAAATTATTTTTTTTTTTGATGCAACAATTTAGAGTTTTATTTTTCGTACAATAAACATAGCCGCAACGTCAATGAAAAATGTGTATCCCGCCACGATAAATGCATTATCAAGAAAAAAAACATTCCGTCCATTAATGTTAATATTATTTTACGTCTCAACATGCACGTTATAACGCGGAGTTTATAAAAGCTCTGCGAGAGTTTTCGCAGGCTTTCGTTGACCGTCTTTCTTTTCATCGCCCAAGAGCGACGGCTTTTTTTCCCCAGCGCATCTCTCTTTCCTTTTCCGTGCATCGAGAAAGAAACGCATCTGTGAAATGAGACACGACCATCAAGAGCTACCCTTCTACTTTTCACGCGTCCCAATCAATTGATTGATTGATTACTTAATTAATTCATTAACTCCGTCTGACGCATCGGCTAGCTTCGCGTCGCGCTCTCGACGAGTTTTTCACTTTTAATTTTAATTTATTTAATTTATCGATTGAACAATCGCGAAATCTTATTTTTTCCCCGAGTGTTTTTCACTTCTACGGAAATTTTATTTGAGACGTTAAAATTTTATTCCTATAATTCGCTTCGGTGTTTGAGGTGATAAGCCTAATGAAACACTATCGATCGGAACCGAAATGGAATAACGATAGGGTTTTCGATACCGCGTCGAGATACCGCGTCGTAAAATAGAAAAAGCTTTGAAATTCGTAGTTACGCCACTGGGTTGGCCGCTACAACCGAGATCGTCGAGATCTTTATATTCCTGGCGAGGAGAGCTAGTGGAAGCGGCATCGAGGGATGCAGCAAGGAGAGGTGGCGGGACGGGAGGAGAAGGAGGAGGAGGAAGAGATGAGACGGTGCGGAGAATAAGGAAGAGACAGACACACACAAAGACCGAGGAGGGGGGGGGGGGTGAGCGAGACGGAGAGAGAGAGAGAGACATCCCAGCATCCCGCCTCAGCGAGAGGAAGACAAGTCCACCGACGTCTCTCACGAGCGATTGTGAGAGGTCGACAGAGCGTTTTGTAACAAGAACCCGCCCGTCGGAGATATCGACTGTTCCGAGCGCTCGCGTCTGAAAAAGTAATAAGGCGCAAAGACGGATATAAAATTTGTTACGCCGACCCGAATTGATGAACCCCCGGCTCCGGCGGGAACCCCTTGAGACCGGGAACTCATTTTTTTGTAATCGATAACCAAGTTATTTACCACTTAGCGCTCGGGTGAATGACGATCGGGGGATTGACCGGCAAGAAATGGCATCTGGAAACGCGGACTTACTTTCTGACTTTACAGATATTTAAAATCAATGCGAATGACGAAAGTGTAAAATTCCTTCGGCGGAAAGATTTTCTTTATCTATGTCCTATCGACACACGTCACAAAATATTATTAAAAGATGACCTGGGTGTCTTTCTCTTAAGATCAAAAATTGATTCGAATTAAAAATTTTTTTTATACAAAAAAAGAGCCGTAACATAAATGAGAAACGGGACTTGGCAGAAATAAGACACTGTCTAACAATTCATTTTTCAAAAATCGATTCAAATAATTTTTTTTTTTTAATAAAAAGAAGATTCGTAATGTAAATAAGAAACGGGGGGGGGGCTTGATAGAAGTAAGACGCCGTGTAATAATTAATTTTTCAATGTATCGCGTATCATAAAAACTGACAAGCGCTCAAGTGCCGAGGAATTTCAAGTAGGCAATAAGGTAACAAAGTGCGAATTATCGAGTGCAAGGGATAGCCCGCGAACGTGCGCGGCGCGAATCGGAAATAGCGCGGAAGGATGATGGATGAGGGATTCTCGTGGACGCGGGATTCTCATTAGTACCACTACGCGCAACTAGTTAGAAGTCCGGTGGCGTGGTCGAGCGCGAACAATAATCGACCAAGAAGTGCGCAGCTGGCGTCGCGTAATATTCCCGGCGAACCGGTATTATTGTTATCTAATCGACGCCGTTAATACGCGGAGGCGGATCGATAGTCGCGATTTAGCACGACGCCCGCGGTCAGCGGAAAACTACGATCTTACGTTCGCCAGCTGTGAGACCGAGGTTTCAATCGCTCGAGGCAACAGCACCGGGTCTCCGACATTAATAGCGTCCAGTTTTGCATCGCGCCTCCAGCTAAGAGGTCATAAAAATATTGTCCGATAAAAGCGCCGTAGAAAATTTTAACAGACTCGAAAAGACACCAGGAGAAGTTTTCTAAGATACAATGCTGCCAATTTTTTGATGTTACATCGATAAAACAAAATAGTCGAGAATAACGATACAAAAAGATAAAACGGGAAACACTCGAGAATTTCTTTTTTCTAGAATTTTGATTCGCGAGTTATAATTATGGGGGGGAGGGAGGGGGGGAGAAAAAAAATATATATTTGTTTCGCGAGAGTTATTGCGCGAGATCGAGAAGATACGAGTAGTTTCATCGTTCGCGTTCGACAAAGACAGTGGTAGAACGACGACAAATCACACCGAGGATCTTTTCAATTTCCAGCAGAAGGCGCAGCCCTCTCAGCGAGTTGACAGGTGGAACAGGTGAAGGGCGGAGCGTCGGCGCGCGGGGGTCGGATTGCATCGGGGAAAAACCGTGCTCGTGAAGTAATCGAAAAATACAGGAGCGGATCCATCAGGAAGTCCCGAGTTTTTTTTTTTTTTTTTTTTTTTTTTTTTTTTTTTTTTAATATTATATCGGCGTTGCTATTCGCGTGGAGCGAACGCGAGTGAGTTATATTATATACGTATACAGTCGCGATAGAGGGAGACAGATAGAATGGAGCGAAGAAAAAAAGGGATGGGGGAGAAAAAAGAGACAGAATGAAAAAAAAGGATGGTGATACGTATAAGAGCGAGGGTGGACGTGGTTGCGGGGAGAAGGGATGCGAATACAAAAACGAAAGAGGAAACGAAGCTGCGCTAGAGAAGAAGAAGAGCGAGACACACAGAGCACGGGAACAACGTACCGACTGACCAACGGGGTTGGACAGTGACGAGCGGGTAGGTAGGACCCACAAAATAAACTGAAACCAGCCCCCTTTTATCCCCCTCGCGCTATCCCTCGTGCTCTCATTCTAGCCGCGTCACCTCCGCCTCCGTGCCGCCTCACCTCTGCCACCTCCACCTATTCTCCCGCGATATACCCCCCTCGTGGCCCTCGTACTGCCAACTCAACCCCCGCTCGCTTCGTCGACCACCTCCGCGCAGGTGCCTCTCTACCTCGGCCAAATAAATTACACCGCCTCGTGACGCGAAAAAATCCAACGAGTTGCCAGAGAGTGAGTGAGTGGACGAGGCAAGAGGAGGAAGACGAGGTGGAAGGAGGACGCGCGGCGTCGGGACGAAGAGGATGGACGACGGGTTGCGCGACGTGCGGGAACGAGACGGAAGAGGGCACATCCGAGAAAGAGAACGCTCTCTCGCGTTCGCATGGGGGAGGGAGGAGGTGCAGAGAGAGGGTGGATAAAGGCCAGCACGCGGGGCGGAAATAAAGAGAGAACGAAAAAAGTGGAAGAGGTTGGAGGTGGAGGTTGGGTACCGTGGTCCGCTTTAATTGGTTCGACGTGGTCAGATGAAAAATTCAACCACCCACCCATCCCAACCCGTCCCAACTCTTCCTCCTCCTTCTCCTCCTCTTCCTCCTCCTCCTCCTCCTCCTCCTACTCCTCCATCTCCACCTCCTGTGCTTTCCACTGTCTTTCTCTTTTTCTCGCTATCCCGTATCGTTCACTCTTTCCCGCCGCCTAAATTCCCACCAGATGAATCTACCGCACGTCTACGCGCGTCCCGATGTCTGCAAGTTTCTCCGGATCAAGGGCGAGAGGCGACAAAGTTAAAGCAGCCGGCTTCAACCGCCGTCTTCGTAAACACTCAGCATCGATTCCACCTCGAATTCAACTACTCCCATTCATTAGCGCATCTAATGCCGCGCGAATTTCGATTAATCCTGCGAAAGCCGTGAACGCTTGTACATTTAGTATTACGGTAAATAAATGCTACTTCTTCCGGACACAACCGGAAAGTGATAATACTCGAGAAATTTAATACTCGTGGAACGTCGAAACAAAAGTCTAAAAATTCAATCTTGAGAAATCGATAATCCTTTCGCGACAAGATAATTTTCGCAAAGGATTCCAAGAGAGTTATCTGAAATTATCGAATTGAAATAGATTTTAATTAAACAATTAAATTAGATTTTTCTAGCACCTATCTAAACTTATTCCTCCCATTCGTATAACACTGCGTATCTCTCACGCGAAAATTTTGCCATTTAACACATTTGAGATTTTCCGTCTTCAATTTCATTTCGACCGCTATGAAAAATGCACTTTGCTATCCGACACGCTTTTGAAACGTTATTTCACAACGAGCACTATGCTTCGTCGTATTACCGAGACCGCCGCGGGCGCGCGAGGTAGATCCCAGGATTTTATCGGGAATCTTTTTCGCCCTCTCCTCCCTTCGCAACGTAATAGCGCCAGTGACAACGGCCGGGATGACGATTACGAGAAAATGAGGTCACAATCAGACATTCAGGCACAATCGGGCATCTCTCCGTTTACCGTGGTAGCAGTAATTACACCAAGTAAGGCAGTAATTGAGGACTAGATCACAATTCTCGGATCAAAATATTGCCACAGAAGTTCCAAATCAATTCTTTCTCAGCCTCGCCTCATGTCTCGCTTATTTTCATTTCAAATATTATTCTTACATATGTATATATAAAATTGAAATTAATATTTTTATGATATTTTACAAATTTAAAATTAATATTAATACTTTATCAATTTATATTTTATAAATATAAAAAAATTGTCGTAACAGTCATAACAGGCACCGAGACTTTTTAATTTGCCGAGGCTTTTACTTTCGATCCGATCCATTAAGACGAAATAAACCCCTTTCTCGCGATATAGCGATTTCATGTGGGGAACCGGCAGCAGCTTTCGTCGCGACGGAAACAGGGCGTACGGTTGCTCCTTTGATTAATGCTTCCTCGGGGATGAAGCGAAGGAGTTAGGGAGATAGCGGTAGTGTGCTGAGCTACGACTAATCCTCTCTCGGCGTGCACATGTAGGTACGAAGCTCGACGGCAGTCCTAAGAACCTAAGCGTGGACACGAGCGAAAACTCATTTCCGGATGTGCACTTCCTCCCTCCCTCGACCCTTCTCATTCTCTCTCTCTCTCCCTCTCTCTCTCTCTCTCTCTCTCTCTCTCTCTCTCTCTCTCCCCCTCTCTCTCTCTCTCTCTCTCGTGAATTACATACCGGATGTGACGCCGCGCTCGCGTTCTCGGTCAGGCCATTCTGCATTCGAGACACGCGTCTGCGACGGTGGCGGAAAAAGCGCGTTTTAAATACCGTAATTTCAAAGAATCTCCAATTAATACGAAAAAATAAATAAATTCTCAAATCATCATATGAGATACGAGAACAATATTAACTGTGAAAGAAAAGCATTCTCATAAAAATATGTATATCAATATCAATATAAATATATATATATATATATATGTGTGTATATCAATTATCATCACTCTGAAAAAACTTAGGAAATAAAATATTTTTATGAGAACGCTTTTCTTTCACAGTTGATATTATTCTCGTACCTCATATGATGGCTTATTTTTATTTTTATTTTTATTTTTATATATATATGAATATAATCATATATATATATATATATATATATATGAATACACACACACACGCACGCACGCACGCACGCACGCACGCACGCACGCACGCACGCACGCACATACACACACACACACACACACACACACACACACACACACACACACACACACACACACACACACCTCCGTATTACGATTTGTAATTATAAATCGAATGAAAATAGACTCGAACCCAGATTTCAAACAATTATATATAAAATGTTAATAGCATTACAAAATAATACTATTACCTCGTAATGTCATTACACAGTAATGACAATTTTATAACGCCATTAAAATTGCCATCTTCCATTTATCGTGACTTTAACGCGGCTGTGGGGAAATGCAGCTGATGACCGGATCTGTCTACAGTGCCTCAACTTCAAACAAACTTCCCGGCGCTCTTGGGACCGAAGAGATTGCCCGTGTAAACGACGTGTCGTTAGTGCGTCCAGAAAGAAGGGAGGATAATACGGAAGCATTAGAAGTGGACGCGGAGGGAGCTGCGGGCAAGACGCTGGTCGCCCGCGATTCCTTGATTTTCATCAGCAGCTCGGCGACGACAATTGCCCGCGACAACTATACGGTTTGTCCGAGAAGCAATTTTAACGGCGGTAGTTTGAAGTCATCAGAACGCGGCAAAGAACCGCTGGGAAATATGTTCCTTGATAGTTGAAAAGGGCAAATGGACGAGCAAAATACGTCGCTCCGAATTATACCTTCAATCTCTCCCTAATTCAATATCACGCTTACAGAATTGTTGTGTAATGAAATAATTTATTATATATTATTACGGTATGATTCATTTCGTGGAGCGTCCAGCGTTCTTTTTTCACCCGCATGTGGAGGATGAGTCACGCAACGTGAAGAAGGTAACTTCATAAGAAGTTAGGCATCATTAAATCGTTTAGCTTTTTCCTCCTCCACTTTTTCCTATCATCAACTGTGAAAGAGATATAACCCGTTGGAATTGCGCGACTCATCCTGTATAATAGATAGCCACCACGTTTCTCGACGATTTTATGACGTCTTTTAAATAAATAATTAATGCAAATCAACGAGCGCGGTAGCGCGAGAAAGAAAAAAATACCGGGGGGATGCATAACCAGCTGATGAATTCGCGTAAGAACGCTCTAATCGGTAACAAAAAGAAAAAAAAAAAGAAAGAAAGAACGCGAAAGAAGAAGCGAAGAAAAGGCGGAAGAGGCGGAAGAAGATAAAGAGAGATGAAGGGCGGCTAAGTGAGACGCCCGAAGGAGGTAAGGGAGCAACTGAGAAAAATAATCCAATTTAGTCGGTGCGCGCACGACGACCCGGCTAACTGTTCGCCTGTTTTCACGGTTTTTAATTATACACCCGTCTCCTCCCGCCGCCAACCCCTCTGTCCTCCCATCCGTATCCGTACCTCTCGCGAGGAACTCTCGCGTTTTTTGTCCTTGTGACTCAGGACAGAGAAACACACTTTCACGCGGCTTCATTTCGAATAGGTGTTAAGCAAAATAGAGCGTCCGATTTATCCGACAAGAAAATCCTCGCGGTCTACAATTCCTGATCGGCAGAAAATCCGTCAGGACCTCCTTTTTCCTTTTTCCCCGCGACGAACGAGAGTTAATATGATTTCGATGGAAACTTCCGCGCTGCGTGATCGCATTTGGGACGTTCAAGACGACCCCCGTCGAAGAGAAGTCGATACAGACAGCACGCGAGATTACCAAGTATACTTTTCATCCTTCCCCTCTTCCTCACCCCCCCCTCCCTTTTTTTACGGTGAATTCGATGGTTAAGTGAAAGTTAAAGCATCGACTCTTCTATCCTTTATCACGCGGCTCGAACTCGATTCTAATTCGGCCCTTTTATTACTCTTACGTTTACTTTCCAGCGATATAACACGCGCGCTCGCTCGTGCGTCTCTTTATTCTACCACCCTTTGCCTTCTCCTCCCCCGCTTCGACCGTCCAGAGTGTCGGCCGTTTTATCGGCTTTCGACGTCGCTGCAATTAGCATTTTAATTCTCAGCTAAACGCACCCTCCGCCGTAACGCGCAACTTTTCCTACGCCGAGTCTCTCTGGAGTTAAGTGTGCACTGACCAACGAGCAATATTCAATGCAACAGCACGCACCTGCGTTACCGATGCGTTGATTTTTTTCCCCTTTCTAAAGGGGAAAAGTCACAAACAGAAATGACGCTTTGACTTTTAAACTTATACAGAGTGTCTCGGCACTCAACAATTTATACCTTATTTCTGAATAAAAATTCAATTTCCAAATTGTAGAATCTACTGTCACGCTGCAGAACAATTTTGAATCCAAAAAAAAAAAGTAGATCAGTATTTTTTAAACCCTTTTGAGTCGCAGTCCTCACGAACAAAAAATACAAAATATAAATATCTCGCGTTCCTTTTCAGTTTCCAGTTGAATGGAATTTAATTCATATTTTACTTACAATTTAATAATTTAGAATTATTAAAAAAAATTACTAAAGATCTGCATTACTTACTTTGATCTACATTACTTAAAAATCTACATTACTGCATTTAAGTGATTTTCTAAATTTATTAAGTAAATAATCATGAATCTTATCATATATTTATTACTATCAAAAGTTAAACAAGTGAAAATTTCGGGAACTTTTCGCGGTCCTTCTAGATTAATTTCGCGACTCCCACTTTGAAGAATACTACGATATAGATCATTCGGTAAATCAAATTTCAAAACTGTAATGTAAAGCTCCTTGAGTCCGATCGATCGATCCGAGCACATCGGCGCGTCGCGTCGCGACGTCGCGCAAGATCGGCGCGACCGGATGCCGGTGTGTCGGTGCTGGTAAATGGTAAATGGTACTCACGTGTCCTAGCTTCTCCTCCTTCCGTCTCTTGGATTCGCTCTCGAGGTCGGGCGTGCGGCTGCGAAATTTCTCAGGTGGAGAGACCGAGCGATGGCCGAGCCTCTCGTCCGGCAGGGCGATCGGCTTACGGTCCTCGGGCGTCTCCGCGGCCGCGCGATGCTGCTGCAGATCGGCGGGCTTCAGCAGCGCTTGCGCCTGTGCCTGGACCGCAGCCGCGGCCGCGGGATGCGGCGGCGGCGCCAAGTGCGGTGGCACACCCGCGGCTGCGGCCGCCGCGGCCGCACCTGCGAAGCCCAGCAGACCGCCCGGCGGAAGACCGCCGACCACCGCGCCGTGGGGCAGTTGCTGCGCATGGATCTGTTGCTGCGATGTCAAGATAAAAAGCATTTGTTACGGTGGACCTCTCCCCCCTTCCCTTTCTCTCCGCCTTCCCACCGCCGTATTCTTTTTCTCGCGCGCTCCTCTCCGCGTTTGTTTTCATTAACGTTTATACCATTGGTTAATTCACTCGCGTGAGCTACCGGTGATTGACGTTGCGATATCGGATCAATACCGATCCGGTATCGACTATTTCCAATAATGTTTTAAAGTCGCGTACTATCGAAGATATAGAATTGAATAAATGACGACTTTATAAAAATTGCAATGAATAATCTGAAATTAATTGTGTGTAAAACTTTTCGAGTAACCTTTTATTCTTTCTGTTTCTAACGCATAATTTTCCCTTTTCTCGTCGGCAAAACTTGTTACAATGCGATAACCTTAAAGTAAAATCATATAAAGCGGTTGCACATCGTCATTCGGCAAATAAATGCGATACATTTTATGCATCAAGTATTACGTAAAACAACACTCACCAGGAGCTGCTGGAGACCTTGCTGCTGTTGCTGCTGCAAGAATTAGAGGGAGACACGTCAAATCACGCTTAGATAACAATTGTTCAATTACAAAATCAAGTTCATCGATATATAGCACGCGATCTAGTTGTAAAAGAGTTTTTTTTTTTTTTTTTTTTTTCAGGAAACACTTTTACAATCCGTCTCATTAAAGTCGATGACTTACGAGGTTAAGTGGTAAGCGGCTACTTACCCCGATAATGGCGTTCAGTTCGGACATGGTGACTTGCTTCGCCCTTTCCACAGCGTTGGCCACCTGCTGCTGATGCTGCAATGCCATGCTATCATTATCGCGTCGTCGTCACACTCGATTGTGAGATCGCACGGCACGCGTGCCAAACAGAAAGTCAAAGACTCACCTCTTGCGCCAGGAACGGAAGGACTTGCCCGATTATCGCGTTCAACCTCTTGGCAATTTCCGTCTGCGAACACACAAAGGATAATCGAATCAAACGTTATTTCCAAATGACGGCTAATTGTCCCGGGCGATCCGCGTCTTATCGATCTGGCTTCGGGAGCAAATAGGAGTGAAAAAAGAAGAAGAAGGAAAAAAAAATCACGATAAAAAAAATAAAAAGCCCATCGCGTTGTTTTTCTAAGTTGTTTTTCACGTTGTTTACGTTAACGCCCAGATGTGATGGAGACGTACACGCGCGAGTTTCTTTTGACACGTGCCGCAAATGCGCGCGCGTTTTATCAAACATTCCATTAGCCACCTCCATTTTCCAAAGCTACGAAACGACAGATGTCGTTTTCAAAATGACCGATCCATTTGTAAAATTGCACACAAGTAAACGCCGGAAATTTATTCGAAACTTAATATCGTTGCGCGCATAGGTTTATTTACATCGCGCAGTTATGCTTTGAATAATTCGGAACTTAATTGAGAAATCGAGGCCGGGGTGCAACGTGAGGGAGGGATTGCGATACGAATTGTGTGTATATAACGAATAGGACACGCGTGCGGGGTTACATCATGGTAATCACATATCGCATGAGGACGAGTGCTCGACGAACATATGAGAGTGTGGCTCGATTCACCCTCGTACAAGCGGCGGGGGGTGGCTACTCATTAATGTGCGTCGATCGAATCGGATCGCGATTAAGCTCACGATTGCCACGTGACTTTTTGTACGTAATATGAAAGAAATATCTTTGTTCTTTTTTCCGCCTCTCTTGTCCTCGGGCCGTGCCAATGACAATTTCGAATAAATCCCCGCCTTTTCTCGTAACAAAATTAATAATCGCACGGAATCTCCGTACAGTTATATTTACATTAATCGGCTGAATTATTTCGTTCAATCTCAAAACGATTCGCGACGGGAAATTGGCGAGGGTGAAATCACGCGTAATTATTTAGTAGCAGGTTTGCATCGACAGAAACGCCGCGCCGACGTCGCCTCGGCGCGGCGATATTTTCACGTCAGACGAATCGGCCGCGTAGATCTGAAAGTTGAGAGACCGAAAAAAATGTCATCGCCCCCACGGGGGAACAGAAAGATGGAAAACTGCCGCGTCCACGTCAGTTCGATTTCGCTCTGTTCGACAGTAGGTGGCAAAAGGGGGCGGGAGGGAGCGAGCCGGGATGGTTAGGTGGGTGTAGAGAAGAAGGGCGGGCGACGAAAAAAGGTTCGACGAAAAAATGGACAGAGGATGCGGGGGGGATAGTGTCGGGGATTGCGGGAGGTGGTCGGAGGCGGCGGTCGAGAGACGAGGAGAATTTGCAGGATGCGGGCGACGCGGAGCGAGTGTTGTCCAGCACGAAAAAATGGTTATTCCTTCTCGAATGTGCCCGATGCACATGCACGTTTTCCCGCAAAACGGATGGCCGAGGTGCGGGCTGGACGAGGGGACGGGGAGCGACAGCAGAGAGAACGAAGTGAGTTGACGGGAAGGGAAGGAGGGGGGGAGGGGCGAGAACGAGAAAGGGGATGGAGATGACCGAACGGGAGGTGGAGGAGGACGTGGTGGATGTGGAGGTAGATCAGGAGGAGGAGGAGGAGGTAGAGGAGGAAGAGGTGGAGGTAACATTGAGATTAGCAACGGGTAAAAAATCGATGTCATCGCCCCCAGCCCTCGCGCTCTCTCCGCTCTCGCTCGACTCAACCCTCTGCTACCTCCACAGGGCAAAATAAAAGAACTCGAATACACGACCCCTAGGAGGGTGTATGCGCGCGCGGTGTAGGTGTTCGTGCGAGCAAGCGAGTGCGAGCGCGATTGCGACTGCGAGTGCGAGCGCGAGTGTATACACGCGCGTTCTCTCTCCTCCTCTGTTGCGTGTCCGCTCGCGCGCTCGCACGCTCGCACGCTCGCACGCTGACACGTATGTACGAACGAGAGAGCTCTGAAAAAGCGACCCCCGACCGCCGAAAGAGAGCACGTGAGAGACGGAGCGAGAGGGGTCGCACCGAAAGAGAGAACGAGTAGGAGAACCGAAAAAAAAGGAGAAAAAGCAAAGGAGAGAGAGAGAGAGAGAGAGAGAGAGAGAGAGAGAGAGAGAAAGGCTCGGAGAGAGAGCAGAAGACAGAGAGCTCGGATAGATAGACGTATATATGCATGAAGGCAGGAAGAACTGGAAAGGCAGGGTGAGTTATACGCAATTGGTCAGCCTGCACATTTTTTATCGGGCGCCGGGCGAACCCGCGATGGGGAAATGGTAGTTACTCTTGTATTGACGAACAACGCCAACAACAACGCCGCGGCAATATTCTTCCCAAAGAGATACGCGCTTTTTCGAGAAAACGCCGTCTCCGATTCGACATTTCCACTCGAAGGATTTCCACATTGGAGGCGATGTGATTTGTAATAATTTCCAGCTTGACTCCTCTTCTATAAGGATAACGCTAAAATTATTCTTATTCCCTTAAAAAAAAAAAACAAAAAAAAAATTCAGAGTAATAATAAATCAAACAATTAAAAGCACGGCCCGACGATGGTTTCATTACGAATAAACCGAAACGGAGAATCTTCTCCTTTTCATCTTTCATTACGCGACAAATTTTTAATCAAACAACATACATTTAACATTAATACTGTCGAAAGGGGAGTATCGCCGAGCGCGACTAAGTTTCTATTCCCTCTCCTCCGTATATTTTCCGCGATAGTTTCTAATTCTCCTGACTTTCCAAAATTCGGTAATGACCCATTTCGTGATCGCGTGCGCGTAACGTATCTGCGACATATTACCGTGGATCGCGGCTTAATCGAGCGGGACAACGAGCAGGCGGCGGCCACCGGCACCGAAGGACGTCCCTTTCAATTAAGCGATAAGCGTTATCGGGACAGATACGCCGACAGTCCGAATGTACGTACGTACGTACGTACGTACGACTCGATGGATGAATAGGGCGAGAACGTAACGCGCGCGACCAGTCGCGTCGCGATGAGTTTTTAGCTCCCCCGTCTCGCCCCCCTCCCCCTCCCCTTTCCCCTCGCCGCCGCTCTGATTCGCCCAGTTTATCCCACCCTTCCTCTTCCGCGCTTTTCTTTTGCGTGGTCGCGGGCGCTTTTTGCGCGAGCCGCCCGTTTTTCTCTATCGCTGCGAAATCTCATTTTCCATGAGGCTCGGCACGATGGAATTCGACGGACTCGAGAATCCGATAGGACGACTGATAAAGCCCTTTATCATCGATATTATCGAACGATATCGCATTAACCCGAAGATTAAAAGCGGTATAATTTCGATGGAACCTTTTCAACTTTTGTCCGGAAAAATCTTTTCAAAATTCCTCGCCGTGAAAATGCATCCTGCATGTGCACGTTGACGACGAGAGATGTCGAAGTGACGAGTGACTTCTCATTTCTTCCACCACGAGCGTCAAAAGGCGAAATATCCCCGGTAGGTAATCGATCGTAGTCTGTATCGTGCAATTAAATCGAATGAGCGAGCCGATGCTCGCGAGCGAGGGTGATCGAGGGGAGAAAACTCAAGACTGCTATCAGGAATGAGGAACGGATGGAGCGAGAGAAGTAATCGTACCTACAAGAACTGGGACATCGCCAACAAATTCGAGTTAGTCGAGTAGAGAGTGGTAAAGTGGTGGCTGCGGTAGGATGGGTGAGAGGCAAATGTCGACTTCGAGCTGCGGCAGGAGATACGAGGGTCGCAGATGCGAGGGATGGCTAGTATTCTGGGAGCAGCGAGCAGGGAGGTTTACAGGGTAGAAAAGAACACACAGTGGCGAGATGTGACGGGAAATCAAAGAGAGAGAGGGAGAGAGAGAGAGAGAGCGAGTGGAACGAAAGTGGAGAACTACACAATGAGCGAGGAAGAGCGAAAAGGGTAAAAACGGGAAAGGGGGTGACGAAACGGGAAAAAGAGACGAGGCAGAGATACAGAAGGTTCTAACCTCGTAGGGGAAGATTGTTTTCATTCGAGGGCTCAAATTGAAAAGGAGCGAGAAAACCGCGACGCGAAAGCCTGCTAAGTGGCGGGGATTGACTAAAGGGAGCTTGATTTATTTATTTTTTTGCCGAGTGAGGGAAGACTTTTTGAGAGTGACACGACGCGCAGCATCCCCGAAGAAAAGTAATAAATACATTTTCAGAAATGTCCATTAAGTCATCACTAATAACAGATAAAAAAAAATGAAAAGTGAAATTCCGATGAATAATAAAGCGTAATCCTAAACCAGATTGATCGCATTATATTTGTCGCGCGACAAACCGCTTAAAAATCCATCGAATTAACTTCCTTCAAGATGTCACGCCACCTGACTTTGTGTGAGCATCGCGCAAAATCATTGTCTAATACGTTTGGAAGATGGCAATTAATGTGAATAAGCTGGCAAAAGAGATTTAATCGCGCGTTCACGAGCGCATGGCATCGGCGCGATATTATCATGGTTAATTAGAGAGCCGACAAGAACCGATAACTTTTCATTTCTCTTCCAATTAGCATCAGAGAAGCGAATCCGCCGCGTTACATTATCTCCGCTGCAATTTGTGTCGCGGTGACTTGATTTCCCAGCGATTCCAAATGGTCTTACTTTTTCAATTTTTATTAACATTCAACGTGTATTATTACTCGATAAGTTATATAAGTACGAGAAACAGTTAAAAAAAAGTTATAAGCATGAAAATCTTTCCGGAAGTTTCGCCGCACTCGTTAGCGAGAAGAAAAATAACGCATCAAAGAATGCACATTTTTATATTCTTCGATAAATAGATACATACAAGATATATACAAGATACATACAAGATATATATATATATATATATATATATATATATATATATAAAGAAATCTAAAAATATATTCTTTGATATGTATACAAGCGGATCAAAAGTTTATATTAATTTGCGTAAACGAAGGAATTCGGTTTTATTCAATTACTCACAACCGTATTATCCTATATAAATCATTTAATCAAGCAAAACTTTTAACTAATTGAATTTGAATTGAGATGACACGTAGACATTTCCAATTTCCGTAATAAATCACGTTCGGTAAGCTTTACTCTAATTTTAAAGGACGACTCTCGCGGAGTCGCGGGTCGCGAAATCCACACCGACACCGATTAAAATAGCGCCGTCTTTTTAAAGAACGCCCCGATTTCTCGTGCATTATTCGCCGGAAACAATTTCGCGGTGATTCTGATGCCGTGCTACGCCCTATAACTACCCCGCAGTCCCCCCGCGCCTCGGCCCATTAAGCGCCGCCTCGAGGTACGAGGGTGAGAAATGATCGGCCGCTAATGCTAATGAATATCAGCTCGTTGTACCGGGACGGCGCGGGAGGGTTGTTTGGAGCTCGGGAGCCCCACTTTTGAGCATGACCGCGTGACGACGAGGGACTACCCGTAGCCGCTTTTAAGAAAATTGCTGACAGAGGGGACTGCCCCGCCGCTGTTTCCCCTGATTAGCCGAAATTACACGATTTCCCGGCCTAAACGCGCACATTCCGCCCGCATCCCTCATTTGCGGCCGCGGCCGATTCCGACGATACACCGACATACACTCCGGGCTCAATTAAACGAGAGCCACCCGGGTCCTTAACGTCCCGAAGTTAAGCATGATCTTGATTAACTCCGCGCGACGCTCGTTAAAGATCACATCCGAGCTAAATATATCTAATCTTTAATATAAATACACGAAATATTTTCCAATTATATATGACGTCGAAAACAGATATTATTTTCAGTTTTTTATTCTAAGTAGAATATTTTAATCATCAATTATCTAAATTGTAAATTACTGATCAAGACGACAGAAGTCTTGTTTGTTTACACATCATTAGGTTATCATAGTTATATAGTTCTATTATCAAGCGGTAACATTAGACAATCTTATTTAAATCTCTGAATGAAAAGGGATTAAATTACTTGAAAAAAAGTGATAAACTTACCTGTTTGTGCATTTCAACATTGAGACCGTATGACATCTCGTAGTACTGCAACAAGAAGATACTGTTTAGTTTACATAAAGTATTCCGCAGGGACGTAAAGTATTATACGGTTAAAATATTAAACGGCACACGGTTATAAATGCGGGAGAAACATATCGGAAAATTATTGCGTTTCGAAGTACGCGATCGTAAGACCATCTACATCCGAACTAGGTTGACGACCGCGTACATGCGGGCACGACCATAAATTGGCCAGCTGCCGCTCGAGTGTCAAACGTTCGAGAGACGCATTATTCGCAAACCGAGCTTTTCCAAAGCCGCTATACCTCAGATCTAAATGTGCAAAAAAGAAAGGTCACTTAAAAAATTAGAGAGTTTCGCGACATTTCATTTTCACGGTCGCATTTTGTGACGCAGCTATTTCCCGTATGTTTCTCTCGGAATACGATTTGATACCGGAAGCCCCTTTAGGGGCCCGCGTCTTTTTCCCAATTTAAAACGGGATACGTATATCGAGGTGCGGAATTCTCGAGACATGTCGAATCGCTCGGGAGTGATCGATGGATCGACGGGCGCGATCTTCTCACGCCGTCGGCATTCTCGTGGGCGAATTTCTGCGGGTGAGGGCGAGACCAAAGGGGGCCCGCAGTAGTAGTTGCCGTTCGATCCGACGTGTACATGCGTCTCGGTAAACTGCATCCGAACGATGCAGTCCAGTGGATGCGCTTGCGCGATCGTAAATTGACTAGTGGCTGTCGCTTAGCGCCGCGCGCGTCCGCCTTTAGCCGCTCTCATTCGGAGACGAATGGCTTCAGGGGAGGTGGTTTGCCGAGAGCACGAGAGAACGAGAGAACGAGAGAGAGAGAGAGAGAGAGAGAGAGAGAGAGAGAGAGAGAAAGCGAAGAGAGAGACAGAAAGGGAGAGAAGGTGCATTACACACGTCAAGCCAGACTGGGAGATACTCGGGCCTGGAGATCGATAGCATCGGCCACGGAAATATACCGACTTAATAATGCAGTCGATAACTACGCCTGGCGAACTTGGGGCAAGGCACGCGCGAAGCCTTCCTCCTTTGCGCAACATTTCCGGAGAGTCCTCCTGTCCACGTTGATACGGCGATCGTATCTCGCACGACAAGCACAGAGCTCGATAACACGTTTCCCCTCGATAGCTCTCGGCAGCTCACAAAAAAAGTGCGCGCGATCACTGTCGCGATAGATAAAAAGCGCTAATAATTTAAAGTCGGAATAGCAAATGTAATCGGTCCCTCGCGTGGTTGTTTATCTGTTCTTCCGTTCTTTATCACTTCTTCTCCAGCGCTGTATTCTTACCTTCCGTTTCGCTCTCGCGTGATCGCAGGTAGAGCGAGAAAGTTCGCTTCGCGATCGTCGACGTTTATTTGCGTCACGAATGCTTTGCGCACTTTGACTTAACCAGAGGAAGGCAAGATGTCGACATAAGCCGGTAAATGACAAGAAAGCTCTCTCTTAATGACAGAGAGAGAGAGAGAGAGAGAAAGAGAGAGAGTTCCGATATCGATCTCATCTGCCAGTCTCTCATTTTCTATTTTCACATGCCTGGGAACTCAATAATAGGAGTTGTACCGATAATTTCGCCCCCTCCGATTACTCGATATGGATCTTTTAGTAGCGAGCCTTTGATAGGATGATTGGACGACCTCGTTCGTCGCTCTCTCGACATTTTTCCTCGTTTCGTCCCTTTTCCTTCTCTCTTTGTCATTCCTTTCTCTCTTTACGCTCTCCTTTCTAGTTGTAGGACCGCACTTCGATTCAGTCTGTCGCCTCTCCCGTCTCTCTCTCTCTCTCTCTCTCTCTCTCTCTCTCTCTCTCCCCCCCCCATTGCCATTTTCCTTTTTCGCTCGCATCCACTCTTGACTCAACTCGCGGAAATTTACACGCTGCGCCCGCGGATAATTAAAGGATAATTAATAAGCCGTGCCGGGCGCGAACCGATGCGTCTGCGAGTAGTAACGCGAAATTTTTCTCTTCCAGCTTTTTACATTTTATATTTTTGAGAAAGAACTCATAAATTATAAAATACGGAGAACACCAATTATCACAAAATGCCGTAGAAACTTTTTCAATTTTCGAATATAAGTTATAATAAAAGTATTTTAAAACAATTTGAATTTCTATTTTAACCGTAGAATAACGTTAATTTATTATATTAATAATATGAGATAATACCGGCTCGAAATATATAGATGTGCCAGGGTTAACAAATATTTTTTTATTTTACCTCTAGAACCGATGGTGCGCGAAGATATTTTTAACGCATAAAGGAACAATATCGCCGACCGAACACCCGTCAGAATCGAAGCGTCACGGAGCAAAAATTTTGCTAGTGTTGATGAAAAAAAATTTTTTTCGAGAGAAGGACAACGTAGCACAGGAGGATAGAAATGCAATCTGCCAGGTATATCCGCGCGCGCGTATAGTTGAGGGGTGGAAAGCAAACGGCGAACCGTGGAAACAGGAGGAAAACAAAGAGTAATCGAGAAGCGTGCCCCAGGGATGTGGGTTACGTTTAATTTGTTGCAGCGCGAAAAAACGCGGCGGAGAAAAAACATAGATAATTGGAAAGTCTTCTCGTTCGCAGGCAGGTCGGAGATGCGCAACGACCTCGGGCCCGTTTTCGATAAGGTTTTTTTCATTCTATTCCCTCCCTCCCCTCTCCCCTTTTTTGTCCCTCATCCATACCATCGAATTTTCCTTCTCGTTTTTCCTCGCCAGCTCGATCATTACATTCGCGTATCGAAAATCAAATTAATTTTCTGACGGCCCGGGGATTCGGAGCTTTCCGCTTGTGCCCCGTCTGTTTTTGACGATACGTAATGGCACCAATCTTCCTCCCCCCCTCCACCTCCCGCCTTCAGAATATAGGGTTGAGGGACGCACTCGTCGAGGGGACTATTTCATTTAAAGACTACATTTTAGACAATTAATTCACCGCTGATGCACCGCAATCTGTCGCGATAAAAATATGAAACTCTTGCGAGTAATCGAACGGAAGACAATTTGCAAGGCAACAAAGATTCGCATACGATAATTGAAAGTATGCAAATGTTTATATATTTTCAAGAGCATTAGAATTGTTTATTTTCATTGTATAAATTAAAAACAAATCATTTTATAAAGGATAAAACAAAGAGAAAACGCAGAAAATTTTCGAGAAAATGTTAAAGTTAAATTATTTTAATTTTTCGTGATATATATTTTTCAATACAAAATATAATTTTTCGAAATATCTTTCTCCAAGTTTGAATGGTAAAAATATAAATTATCGATAAAGAAAGATCAAATAGTAATTAAAATTAAGATCGAATTTTTATAAACTAAGAATTCGTACGTTCTCAATTTGCCAATATTTTATATATTTCTTTCTAGATATACATATCTAAATATATTCATAGAAATTCTAAGATCGATGAAAACGCAAATTGAATCCGCGCAATTCAAAACGCATTAAACGTCTACTAAATCAAACTAAATAAATTAAGTACAAGTGTATCAATCAAAATTCCTGGAAGCGTGACATGATTGGCGGTATCTCGACGAGAGAAGGGAAAGATATCGCGTAACGACACAGAAAGGCGATGATCCGTAAGACGGAGCGGACAAAAGAGTGAAGCGAACCAGAGTGAGGAAGAGAGGGAAGGAGGGAGAGTCGGGGTGGAAGGGGCAAAAATTGAAGCAGCGCACGGATTTACGCGGCGCGTTACCCTAATGAAAATCGCGAAGGATGAAGTTGCGCGCGCGTGGCAGCGGTGGCGGTGGTGGCGACGGCGGAAAGAGATGAAGAGGAGAGGCGGTTCGGAATACACGAGGGTGGAATTAGAATATCAGAGACACGACTGGCATAGCGTCGTATACGTACTGTGTGGCGCGCGCGCGCGCGCGCGCGCGCGCACACACACACACACACACACACACACACGCACGCACGCACACATATCAACGCTCCTCGTCCGCGCGCGTCTCCGGCTTGCACGTATATAATACTTGTCGGTGGTTGACAAACCCTCGACATCAATTTCTCTCTCTGTCTCTGTAATTCGCCCCCTCTTTCTCTCGTATCTCTATCTATCTCTTCCTCGCTCCCTTTTCCCTCGACGCGAGTCTTGCTTCTCTCTTCCCCGCTACTTCTATCATTCCACTCTCCCTCCCCCCTCCCCCTCCCCACCCCCTCGATCCCTCCAACTGCTCCTCCACCTCCTGTTGCCACCCCCTTCTCTATCTCTCTCTTCGTTTACTTTGGAGATATCGATTACCGGCTCAACTCCCAACCCCCATCAACCCCTCTGTCACCTCCGACCCCCCCCTTATCCACTCCCTCTAGCATCCCCGACTCCCTTCCACTCGGCCCAGCTTGCTGCTTGGTTGCTTGCACGGTGTCACATCGGTGTAGCAGTTTACAGAGATAGTATAGTTCGCGACAATTACGATCGGCCGTACAGCAGACAGTGGTGTAGGACCACGGAATCCAAGGATACGTGGCTTTACGGTAACGACATCGATCTGCCGAACGCGGTTGATTTTCCGAGGAGGAGTTCTTAAGTCGCGCGTGTTTTAACGGTGTAAATGGAGCTCGCGTAAAACGAGCGCAATTTTCGCATGCAAAATACTATCGGCCTTTCGCATTTGGATTTGCATTTCTTAGGAATGCATTAACTAACGCGCGCAAATCCGAGTTACCCGTATTAGAACACTCCGTTTGGACTCACTTCGAAAATTAACGGATAGAAATGGAACGTTTCAAAAATTACAGCGACGCGTTTCCGCGATTATTTATAATGTTAATATTAAACTGATAATCAAGTATACCAAGTACCAACAAATAGAATGTACATAATAAATATTAATTAAAATAGATTAACAGATTAATATCGGAATATTTTAATAAAATTTTCTCATAATTTTAATACGATTCTCTAAATTCCTTGAATTATTACTAATATAATAATAATAATAATAATAATAACAGTTAACGTTAGACTCGCTGTATCGGTTTCATTTTTCATCTCTACATAGAGTCCTAAAATTCTGAAAGGCACCCTAGTAAACATTCGCAATATGCCTTTAGCTCGGCTGAAATTTGCGTCTATTGAGCATAACGGGGTTATTGAACCCTCCAATCCGTGCTGTTCGCTTTCGTATCTCGAAAGCGGTTTGCAGAAATGCATAAGCACTGTGCCTGCGAGAGCGCATTCTCGTGCAACGTTGAGTTCGTATCGAGACAAGATTTTGTTCCGATTCCGCTTAATTTTTATTTCCGCAATAGTCGCTCGTGTCTCTCGCAAATTTAACTTTACTACAGAAAACGAAAAGCGCTATAGTATTTAAAAATATTCATGCAGATTTTCAAATGACGTCCGCACCGATAAGATTTATTATCAGAATTTAAAAGGAGAAACACACGTTCGAGTGTATTTCGCAAATTTACACACACCGCGAGTTTTATACGCGAATTCTAAGAAAGCGCTTGACTACAATCCGATGCGTGACTTTTTGCAGCAGCCATTCACGATGAAACGGGTGAGCCAATATTTCATTCGGAGCATTCAATTTCCGGTATCAACGCGTCTGGTGTATCGCTTCTGAAACGAGATCTGGGACCAAATTTCTCAATGCAAACCACGATCCAAATGAAATTGAATATAATTACTTAAAATATCAAATATCATCTTAAAAAAAGAAATTATATTTGAAATGTGAATAAAGTGCAGAGACGTATATGTGCCTCGCAATTCCCCAAACAAATTATAATCGTCTCGATTTCAAATAACTCTCTCTCTCTCTCTCTACAGTCCTGTAAAAGGAAAAATTTATCGTAGGGATAACAATAATAACATCCAGCTCGCCTTGTGCGAAGAAGAAGGGAGCAACGGGAAACGGATACTTTGGACCATGTTAGTACTGCACTTTAATATAGGTAGTCCAAGTTAAGCTCCTTACCGATGACGATACGATTAGTACGGTTGACTGTACTAATTGCCTTCGCACTGATCGTAGCTAAATCGAAGAGGAGCCGGCAATACGAAGCGAAAATAATATCAATCGTCTCACTATACCCGGAGAGAACGGCTTGCACTGTTCTCTCGTTTACGTAATGTCCTGATCTTTCATGGCTCGCGTTATCGATAAATAGCCGTGTGCCTAGCGTGTGTTCTCGCGTGTCGATACGAATGCAAGTCGAGAGAGGCTCCTCGAAGATTTCCTCGCGATGCACGCGAGGCCGATAATCGAATTTCATTTTTATTTTTAACGACCACGTCAATTTCCGCGCAAGTTGCGGAAAACGCCGGATTAAATATTCGTCGAAACTCGAGAAGAGCAGCGGCGGCGCTCTCTCTTTTTCCCTTACTTTTGGATACAAAGTTTCTTACGATATTCTATGGGAGCTTGTTTGCTTGTTGTTGCATCTCGCGCATAAAAGGATTATCGAACACCGAGAAGGATAGCGCTACGAGAATCGCCGACATTTTCACGATTAAGGAACTAAATTGTTGTCGGAGTTACTCTTTCTCTCCCCTCCCCCCCCTCTCTCTCTCTCCCTCTCTCTTTCTTTCGATTTGGACCGCTCTCGACTCGCAACGAAAGAGGTAACGAGACTCGATCGAAGAGAGGAAAGACACAAAAAGGAACTTACAAAGTGCCTTACCATAACGTAGTGCCTCTGCATCTCGGTCTTCTCGCTGGCTAATTTCTCGCACTCGAGCTTCAGTCTGAAACATGAAAAAGAAAACCAGAAACAATTGGGTAGAATAGGTTAAATACATTTACATCGGAATACATTTACATCAGAAAGACAAGATGCATACTAACGTTACAAGTAAGGAAATGCATGACAAGACCTGTCCGCGTACATACAGATAGAAATAAAATATACATCGTAGCATGCATCGAATGGCGCGAATCGATCGATAATCGCGGCATCGCTCGAAAGTCGGCTGCGAGAAAACGGAGGAAAACGCGGGGAAAAGCCAGTCGTCTTGTATAATCGCGAAAATTCGAGGAAGGATAAAGTATGGCGGGGCAAATAGAAGAAAGCGAAGAGAGGTAGAAACTAAAGGGAAAGAGAAACGTCGTAGAAACCGGGGCAAAGAGCAAAAGACTAAAAAGAACATAAGCGAGGGAAGAGAGAGAGAGAGAGAGAGAGAGAGAGAGAGAGAGAGAAAGAAAGAAAGAAAGAAAGATACTCACGAGTGGTACTGCTGTTGGATGAAATTGAATTCCTCTTTGATCCTCTCGCAAGTGTCCGCCACCGTGAATTTCAGCCCGCCAGCAGCCCCGCCGCTACCGCCGCCACCCTGCAAGAAAAAAGGAGTTGGGGAAACGATGAGATTCAATTAGCTATATATACACGACAATGTGGACGCGATAGAGGAGGATACGCGCGCACGTGGGCGTTAATATCGTCCGTAGAACGCGCTCGCGACGAATAAGCCGCATCCGCGGCAAGCAGCCTGCTGTCACTTTGTGGCATTGTGTTTAATCTTTTTAGCTCCGGGACCAGTCAGTCGTCCACGTGCGGATTCCAGGTTATTAATACGAATAAATGAATCGACCGTGTCTGCGTCTACAAACGCGGGCAACTGGTTTTCCCTGTCGGGAAAAACATTCATTATCAAAAATTATAATAATCTTTGTAAAAAAACAAAAAGATAAACCAGCATGCGTCATGTTATAAATTAACTTCAACTTGCGCGATATTTCACGTAGTACACATTATAAGCGTAATATAGCGACGTAATTTTCTCTTCAGAATAGATCCTAATGTACTTATGATTCAAACAAGATCATCGATATCATCATAATCATCATTATGGTAGATTAATAGAGCAAGATCTTTTTCAATGCTTAAGGCTTCGCCTGTAAATATTTCAAAGTTTTCTCCTTTGAGATGCTACGGCATTATAGAAATGTCTGCGGTAGGCTGTTGGCCAAAAAGCACGCCAGAGTTTCTCGTTTCGTCGGATACCTTTGGAAACACATTAAGCCACGACGTGCTTAAAGTCGAAGATGACAAGGAGCCAGCAGCGTCGAATGGCCTTCGGGCACATAAGGCGCACGCAAACACACGGAACCAAGCCCAGAAATGCGAGCAAGGGGCAGCCAGGTATAAAAGACGGGCGTCTCGAGCGGGGGCGAGAGAAGACAGAAAAGAGAGGGAGAGAGCGAGAAAGACAGAGAGGGATAGAGGGACGAAAGCGCGGGCCTGAAGAGCCAAGGATGAAGGGCTGTGAAGGCGTCGTTAATGAGACCCATTCCACCAGATACCACGAGGTTCGTTCGAGTCCACCACCACAGGTTTCTCCTCGAAAGAGAGAATGCCACACAGCTCTATACACACACACACCACCAATGGCACTTGGCGCGCCGACTGAAATTATGGAGGAAAAGATCGGCGCTTTCCTATGACAGTAATGATTACGTTGCGGCGAAGGGGGCGTCAATCGAATTTCGAAAGGATGCGCCTCGCGCACTTCTTACGAGCGAGCCGCCGAATACTATTATTACGCGAGAGGCCCTCTTACGTGTGTAGATTTTAGTCGAAAATAAAAATACCGGCTACTACAAAAATAAGCTATACACGAAAAGACGCTGCAACCTCGATATCAACGTTAATGATCTCGCACGGGAAGACACCCGATTTTCGGAAACGCTGCTCGCGACCGTACAGCGTCCTCGCCGGCCATCCCCGCGAGGAACTTTATCTCATCCCGATAGATAGATCGATGACTAGACCGAGTGGTAACAAAAATTGTGATTTTTCGAGAGATCGCGGCCCCGCGCTGAATGATTTGGCCACTTGTTGAATGCGAAACGGGGAGTGGCTGTCGGTGGTAAAATGGTTTGGGAGAGCGCGGGAGAGAGTACGGTGGCGGTGGGCCTCACTTGTTGCAATCATCAAACGGAAAAGTCATCGAACAGGTTGTTGCGCCGCAGCACGACGCATCGTGTTGCATCCGCGGCCAACGACAAATTCGTTTTCATTCTCTCGCTTTCCCTCTCTCTCTCTCTCTCCCTCTGTCCCTCTCTTTACCTTGCTCTCTCATAATACCGCGAGCCATCGGCTGAAATTAACGTACTATGCCACTGCGATTTGGCAAACATCAACATTCGTTCCCGCGCAAATATTCCATCTTTATTTTTCGATCATCCTGAAAATTTCACTGCAGTTTTAAAATTTGTTCGATAAAAGCTGTTTTTGCTTTATTTAGAGAGAGAGAGAGAGAGAGAGAGAGAGAGAGAGAGAGAGAAATGTGTCTTTTTTTTCAAAACGAGAAATGAGATGAATGATCTTTCCGCTTTCTTTCGCGCTTGCTACACTCAGAGAACTCGAAAATAAAATAACAAATATATAATAATCGAAAAAGAAAGTTTAAAATAGCAGAGAAGATCGATTATCGTCATACGGTAGCACACGTTTGACGTAAATACTGATTTATAAATACTTGAACGGAAATTTAAATCGTGTACTCCAAAATTAGAGACCTGCCCGTCGACCGGGTCATTATTCTCCGATGGTACTTATTTGCGTTACCGAAATTGCTACTTTTACTCCGACGTCGTTAGAGCGCGAACGGCTCCTCGTCGAAATAGCACCAAACGTTACGAAAAATCTTCGATTAATTCGATTTAATTTATTTATAACGTATAATCGGAATATCCTTTTCGAATTTAGCGTTGGTTAAGCGTCGCAAATAAAATTAATGGTGAAGTCTCACAGAAATAATCTTTCTCCCGACATCTTTGTTCCTAACGTATCCATTCTCTGATAATATCGCGGAGTGGCGTGAGCACTTTTAGCTCCGCCAGGGTCACCCCACGTGGTGTCTCCGTGTGGACGCGCGTGTTATTAAGAAACGAAGACAAAAGTCCTCCTCCGTTCTCGGCAGCGCGGCCACGACCGCAAAACTGCGCTCCACGGCTCTGTTGTGCGTGTCTTTTGTGCTCGTTTCTCGTCCGCGAAAAGGGTTCCCCTTTTTCTTTCACACCGGCGGGTATACACACGCGGATAGTATCGAAAAACCGGCTGGTTCACTTTGTTGCCAGGAGATAATGGCCGTGCGAATCGTAAATAAGGTAATAGGTCTTTCGAGAGCCCCGGTACGAGGCCCAAAGATCGGGTGACGTAAGCGGGAGCCTCTTAAGGTATCCTGCGCGCTTCCACGGAGGAACGGACACATCGGATATAAATCGTCCTTCTCTCTCTCTCTCTCTCTCTCTCTCTCTCTCTCTCTCTCTCTCTCTCTCTCTCTCCCCCCCTCCCGTCGATCGGTACATACATCGAAAACAAGAACGCGTGATTCTCGAAGCTTTTTACACTCTGTTCTACTGTATTGTGTAGGTTTGCGATATATATTTTACCGCGTGACATTTCGCTTCTTTAAAAAAATCTCTTTGATACCTACATCATTTCATGTATAATTCATCTCTTTAATCATTCAAAAATTATCTCTCGCTATACAGAGGCATTTTATCCCACTTATTCCTCTTTCCTTGATATTTTTATATATCGCGCGGTTCGCGATTCGACTCTCTTTGTGTTATTTGAAAATTATTTGCAACTTCAACCTCACGCTCCGGGCTGTCGTGAACCATAAGCGGATGCGCCTCATGTCAAATCTACTTCTGCCGTTAATGGAAGTAACACGCCGGGTGCAACGCGATTGCAACTTGAAGTCAGACGCTGGGTTCGCTGACGCAGCTGCAGTTGAATAAACACTGGATGCGCCGATGTGATGCGATGCGATGCGTGCACGTCGGACAACGAACGTCGACGAAACTTGTGCACGGAGAACGACTTGCGTACACAATCGCACGCGCGACGATGCATCCTGCGCAAATAAGAGACCGGGCATCGTCATCGGGAACGCGCGGGCATGCGGATCTGCCGATTACGCGCGTGAACGCCCATTAAAAGTGACGGTGGAGATCGGCGAGGGAAAGAGAAAAGGAGGAAGACGAGCGAGAAGTAATCGGTCGATTACGGCGCAAAAAGTGGATATCACATCCGCGAGCGGAAGAGGGAAAAAGAAACGCGGTACGATCGTTTGGCGAGGCGAGCGCGAGAGTCCGAGACGATGCGACCGCCTCGTTCGTTCGTGCTCGTTCTAACGGCAAACAAGTTTTTCGTTGACTGGAAGAAAGACCGCGCGCCGGTTCTCCGTTCACGAGATAGCGATGCGGTGTAATTATTTCATATGTCCGCGCCGACCCTGTCATAACATAATTGAATCCCGATTGATCGACTCGAGATCGCACGAGAATGATCGTCAAGTATCGGGTACGTGTAATTATAAAACATCGAGAAAGGAATGAGCAACGTGTTCATGGACTATAACGTTAGTTCCGGCTCGGCTTAGACAAGCTTAGACCGAGGGCAATCAGTTGAAAAAACACCGCTGGCTCTAATTTCACCTCGATAAATTAGATCCGAAATCTCTACAAAGCGCGGAGATCAGTTAATCACGTTCGCTCTAGAATGGAGAGACGTGTGCGATATTATTGCCAATGTCGCCGGTACACGGTTTCGTTAATCGCCATTGTTAATTAATAGAGTCACGATCCTCTTGCGAACGATCCCGTGCGCGGTAACCGGATTACGAGACTCGCAACTCGCACGTAAAGATGCTTAGGATACCCTGATAATATTGATATTTTGCCTCAGCTGCACAAGTATTTTTAATATTGGTACTTTAATCTTCTCGCGCTACAGGGATATTTAGAAAAGCACCGGTAAATAATGAACTTTAATCGTTGTTTCCGAGAAACTATACTTTTATAATATCTATTGATTATAATCATTAACTTTACATTGTTGTAAAATATGGAATATTTTCACGATCATTAGGTAAGTTTGTTTCAAATATTTTTTTTTTCTATTTATATAATGTATAATTTTATATAATTTTATGCTTGCACATACATTTATCTTTATTGCACTTGAGGCATTCTTTCCTTTCTTGAATTTGATAATAATGTTTAATAATAAAAATTATTATTATTCGCACTGTAATGTGGTAAATTTATGACTGCAAAAATTTAATTCTTGATTCTATTGCTATTCAGCAATTCAATACAATGTATATACCAAATAATTATAAAGTGGTGTTCGGTATTTGCGATACACAGCGCGCACATCAAGTTTTCGGAGCTCCATTCAAACTACTTTATTTAAATTTAAACGCCCCAAATTCGGACAATGGCATTCGTTCAACAATTAAAGGTCGTTCTTTGCGAATAATGATTAATCGATGAAAATACCATGGAATTACCGTGCGTTCGGAGTTTTCATGCGGACACTCTGTGATTCGCGCAAAATTCCTTTTAGGAGCAGCAGAGATTTCGGAGCGCGTTAAGGATATACGCGTGTTCGATCAACGTCGGTGTGTTGCGAGAACGCTAACAAATGCCCCTCGCCCCAGAAGGGGATGAGCGAGCACTAGTAGGGTGAACTAACAGAAGGGACATATGCGGGATCGGTAGGGTAGAAAGGAAGAGCACGTGACATTCTTGGCGAGTGTGGAAGCGTGCGTTTTGAATAAGCGTAGCTCCATCACAATGACTCGAAGGAATGAGTCTATCCTAACAATACCTCTTCCCACAATGTCAATGACATTCAATAATCAGACTCACGCATTAATTGGATCAATCATCGCGAAAGAAAAAAATACGCCGGCGCGTGGAGACTAATCGTAAATTTAATTGAAACCAGTCTCGGCGTCATCCCATCATGCAAGAGGCATGATTTTTGCATATTTGGTGTATTTTTCTATAATTATCACCAAATAAATTTCAATGTTCGATGTGCTTGAGAGCTTTAAAGGGTAAGAAACCGAGAGCGGACGTGGCCGTTGCGGGAAGATCGATTCAAAATGTTGAACCGGGGAGTCTTCCACGTAATTTGCCCTGTAGTTGTCCAGGAACGGAGGGAACGTTCGACAGTTCTGGGACGCTCCTCCGTACAACGTAACTTCGCTTCTCATCCCGCCGCGCAATCTCACGTCCGTGTCGCAACAACGGGCCGGCACACGTACACGCGAACGCGCACGCCGAGTCCGGGCATTACGGGTCCCTCTGGCCTGTATATATCGCTATGATTATATTATAGGCTAGATGTGTATATATCGCTATGATTATATTATAGGTTGGACGGTTTCGTGCCGGCGCATAGCCCCGGCAGAAGCCGGGCCAGGGAGGAGGAAGGGGGTGGAGAGGACCCCGAACAATCTCGACTCGTGCCTCGGATGCTCCGGAGCGCGTGATCCACGTGGGGGATGTGTTCGTTTTCGACGCCACTACGTGTACGTGTGTGCGTGTGCACAGGTGCGCATTTCGTGCGTATTTCAAATACACGTGCCATTGTACGACACAATGGACGTCATCCCCCGGGAAGGGGAGGGAGGGGATTTTGCTTCTTCTCCCCTGAACCTTGGCTTCGCCAAACAAGACTCGTCCTTCGCGCGAGAGCACTTGTCAGCGCTTAAGCAAAGAGAAGAAAGATGGAGATAGCGATAGATAAATGAGCATGGGGGATGCGGAGGGGCGGAAGGATAGTATCACGGGGAGAGAAATTGGTGCCAAAAGTCGCGGCTTTCCCGCGGAATCCTCGGCGATTCTCGGAGTTCTACCATCTTCTCGATAAGGAGGCAGGGTTATATCGTCAGTTAAATAATTCATGAGGCTCCGGGGCGCGATGAATTCCAACGGAATATTTGGTAACACAATATGGAATATTTATAGAAACGTAATTTACCTAAGATCGACTCGAGCATTGTCCGGAAGACAGAATTCTTGCTTGTTCACCGCGAGGTCGCGATCGATCTTCCGCGAGGCGGATTCTCCGGCAGGTGAAAAGCGCCTCGGGCAATAAAATTGTCACTTCATTCGCAGACCTTTTAACGAATAAAATATGCGAGGGAAGAAAGTCGGAGTGAAGTCCTGCTGTAGGGGATACACCGGCTGTAGCGAGAGATCGACGGATCCTCAGAGTGGCCATCTGACGGGATGGTTAAAAACTCGCTTGTACCAGCAGGACGAGAGAGAGTGGCTTCGATCGTCTTCCACCACGTGGACGATATCGCCTTTGGTAAATGCCTTCGTCACGCGAGGGGTGAACCGTTTATAGTCTACAAGGAAGTCGGCCTTTTTCTCCTTTCTCTCCGCCGCACGCTCGCGCGCGCGCGCGCATCCCTCGTACGACCCTTCGTTCCTTCGAGGCTGCCACCGAGAGGGGGTAGCTTGGCTCGCCCGCCAGCCAGCTCTCACGTATCGCAACCTTTCCTCTGCCCGGTCTTATACGCCGTCGTGAGAATGATAATCGTTTTATCCATGTGAGAGCAGCGAGACGTGTATCACCTGTTCGTTTTCTCAAAGCTTCACTTGGAAATGATTGCCCGCTCCGAGCGGCGATATCGTACGCGAAAAATTCAACTTTTACAAAGTCGAGTAGATATCCGACTTCCGTTTCAATCTACCGACTTCCCCGAATAGAATCTGCAATGGCGAGAAACTGCGGGAAAACGAAACGTTGAAAAAATGCTGTTCGACGTGTCGTTAATCTGGATGAGAAAGGAGAATGCTCGTTCGAAATATTTAAGAAGTTTTCATTACCATGGGGAAAGAACGACACAACTACTATGAATAAATACTTCTTCTTTTAAAGTATATGGTTTCAAGTCAAGTTTACACGAACACACTTTCGAGACTCAGAAACTACGTGTACCTAAATCGATAATAAAGCTACAGTCGGTTTTACCGCTATCGCTACTTTCACTACAAAGAATCAAGGAACAGCGATCAGGGTAGAAGGAATCTCGAAGGATTTCGATTATCGATCAAGGTAAACGTTTTCCTAAACACCCTCGTCGCGAGAAACGAGAGTGATCTTTTTCTCTCGTTTCGACATTCGAACAACGTTCATCGCAGTGTTGATTAAACACGCAAATACGATATATTAATTCGTACCTTGCTTTTTTACAATTAATTAAATTACCTAATAATCTTGGCAAATTCCGTAACTGCCTCGAATTAGAATTTTTCTTCTCTAGAACGATGTACCTGCAAGATTGTAAAGTGACACGTCTCTTTTTTAATTATTTGTATCTCATTCTAGAGGTGCGATGTAGCCATGTGTGCGCGTATGCTGATAATGCTTGTCCAATATTACAATGTATAAAGTCAAAGTTTGCGATTCGAGCGGTTAATTACCGATTGACCGTTCACCCTACAGCAACTACCTGATCGAATAAGCAGCTAACGAAATTTCCGGCTAATTGAAACCGCTATGAGGCAGCCGCTAGCATTCCGATATACAGCGCTCGGTCGTTCTTTCGATCGATCGGCATGATTCGCGATATACGACGATTTGACGGCAGTGATAGTCATTCAATGCGTCTATGTATCTCCGGTGCCCTTCGTCCCGGGATACCCCTCTCTCTCTCTCTCTCTCTCTCTCTCTCTCTCTCTCTCTCTCTCTCTCTCTCTCTCTGTCTCTCTTTCCTTTTCTCTTCTCCCCAGCATCTCTCTCTAACTCGCTCGTCCTTTAACGAGGCTGGCCGAGGGTCGATCCCCGTTCGACATGTAAATGTAAATGTTGAACAAGATCCCGCCAGGGTTTCCCAACCTCGAGCAGGAAATACGTCGACAAACTAATGCATCGCTGGTCAGAGAGAGTGAGAAAGAGAGACAGAGAGAACAGTCCCTGAGAGCCACTCGTGCTGGGGACATTCGCTGACTCCCCTCCGTCTCTTCCCCCCTCTCCCCCCTCCGGTATGTGGCAAGAGTGTTGCGACCATCTCCGACACAGTTGGCAGTGGTGATCAATCTTGCTCTTGGAGACCAAAGACACATTCCAACCGCCCGCCTCTCTCCCTTTGCGCGTGCGGGGGAGCAATAAAAGTCAAGCAATAAAAAGTCCCGACAGCGATAACGCGGCCACCTTGGATGCGCCGGTCGCGTTACGATAACACGCCTTTGAGAGTTGATTCACTATCGATCGCTGTTTCTTTCCATACTTATTTAATCTCCGATTGTTCTTGAATGAGATAAAAATTTTAAGGACAAATTTTTCGAAAATTCGAAATTGAATTTTCTTTAAAACGTCAAAATGGTAAACTTGTAATTGTACGACTAAAAATAAATAATAACAAAGCGCAATAACAAATGAACGTTTACTTTGAAATAATGTTCATTTTTTGTTAATATTGTGTAATTTTTATATCGCGTTAACATATCGCCACTGTAAAGCCAATTGTCGGTTGAACGATCGGTCTTTTAAAACAAGGATATATTATTCCGGAAAATGTCTCGGTATTTCGTGCGTTGAAACGCGAGAGCGTGTCTAGCAACATTTAATGGAATAGGATAATTTACGGGAACGAGGATGAGAACCGCTTGGGATTTCAGTGGGCGGCGTTGGTCCCCTCATCAAATGCTTGTCATACCGTTCTTACCCTCAAACTCCAGAGCCTAACGGATCCCAACAGCCGAGTAAAGCTCGTACCCCGCACCCCCGTATACACAACGAGAAAGAGGATTGTGCGTGCGTGTACGTGTTCATGTGGTGGGAAACGGACTCGACTACCCCAATGGACATCCGTAGACCGACGCTTAAAAAGCCATAGGCCGGAGCGATACGCCCCTGTGGATGGATGGGAATTATGCCGCTAAAACTCACCAATTACGAAACCCGAACGGGCTTGCCTCATCTATCCCTTTCTCTCCCGTCCGTGATCTCCCTTTAATCTTAAACGCACCAAGTATCTCCTCCAAATACGCAGAGGGAAATGAGTAATTAGTTTCCGACGGGGTTTCCCGAATTTGCAACTATAAACCATTAATATGACTGCCACGTTGTAGTTAACTATTTACCGGCACAGTTGAAATTTTTATGGAAATGCTATTTTGAAAGATAAATATGGGACGGCATGTAATTTTAATTTTTCTAACTAAATTTCATCAATTCTTAAATTATTAAAGTTAAAAGTTTAATCTTAGAAATTTCAATCCGGTAATAAGATAGAAAAATTATCGTGAAAACCGGCTCAATTTAAAATGCAATTAATATATACAATAAATAAGAGTAACGATAAGAGAGATCGCTTCTAAAACGCAAAGTAGAAAATCAACGCGCCAGATGGGAGAAATCGTGTAATTGTATTCGAGATGCTCGGAGAAGTAGTTTACCACCCAGCCGGGGCGTCAGCGATACAACGTGTATTTACGACGGGGGTCAAACAATAGGATGGAGGACGAGAGATGAACAGAATCCCTTTCGATGTATCATAGTCCATCATCCGCCGTGGTGAAAAGGACCATTCGTCTGATTACGATTTCGCGAAATCCCACGTGACGGATTAATCAGAGAAAACCGCGCGCCGCTTCTTGCCTCCCCCGCTATTAATTAATCTCTACGATTAATCACTACAGGCACTTTTCATCGGACAGTAACTCGTTTCTTACTCGCACTGACCCCTATCCCAAAGAAAAAAGAAAAAAAAAGGGAAAATAAATAAGAGAATAATAAAAAAAAGAGAGATTAGCACGTTAATGTTGCAATGTTGCAATTTGAAACTTTAATCATTAAAATGGCTTTTTATGTGTAAAAGAAATAAAAAATAGAACATTATACGTGATCGAAAAAAACGTGAACGTGAACAAATAAACCGATAAATGACAAACGCGTCGGGAATAAATATCATCGTCGTATATTCCAGCGAAGTTAACGAACAAAATTAAATAGCGATGTGCGCTTAATACCCGCAGCTGCAAGTTAGTATTTTACGGTAGTTCTGAAAACACTTTAAAATCGGCCAATGTCTTTTCTACACTTTCTTGCCGGTGTACGCGAGGGCCGAGTTATGATCCCGGCGCTGTAAAGAGGAAAGAAGAATTTCGGTGCGTTCGAGCAGCGCGACAAGGAAGAGGCGAGAGCGGCCGTAAAAACTTTGGAGCGTTTCCATTATTCCGAGAGAGGAAGTAAAACGCGCCGAGAAAGACCGATGGAGGTTTTAAAGGGTTTTTAGCGTTGGCGAGCTTGTTACATAAATCGCGAAAGGTTGATACGAAAATGAGAATATACTTTTATAACGTTCTCCTGTCACGCGCATGTACTCTTAAATTCCGGCGTGAGATAAGATTAAATACACGCGTTTCAATATATCGCGTTTACATCGCTTGTATATCAATGGACGTAAAATAATATAGACGAGAGATGTAATTAAACAAAATTTGAAATTTCGCTAATCTCTCTGACCGTAGTGTCAAAAGTGGCATTTCGAATCGCGTTAGACTCGATCACACAAGTATCCTTCCTTTTAATTAATCTTGTTAAAATTTGTAGAAAAAAAACTTTTTGCAAAAGATATATCCTTAGATTCGCTTTTTTTTTTCATGTCGATTACGAAATTTGTTGTTGCGAATGGTTCCGTCTAGCCCGACTTTCCTCTCTTTCAAAGCTCGACGAAGCCTCCGGCGAACATTTTCAATTTTCACTCCTCGTACCAATTCGGACGAGCCATTCGGCGAACAATTAGTCGCCGAACGATTTGATTAGCGATTGTCATCGACAAATTTTTTTCTGTCCCCTGATACGCGGAAAAAGCTCACGACCGACCAACGGGCAGATCATTTTCATGCGGCAATCCAAATTTTTTATTCGACCAATTACAACGTAATTCTTCAATCGCCGCGCGAATGCAGAGTCCCTCTCCAAACAATATTCGGAGGCCACGTCGTATTCGAGTAATTTTTTTCAGTTAATTCTTTCTCTTCCCGAATATTCTTCCTTCAATATTTTTCCGTTACAACAAGCATTCACAAAACCAATCTTGCAACCAATAGATCGTTCGTTCTATTGACTATTAAAAAATTCATCACTGTATGTGTGCTTTATATTTCGAATTCATGAGCGATCGTCACTGACGCAAGTAAGATTCGACATGTGTCAGTAACATCGAACACAATTTAATACTCACTTTTTCCCAAACCATCCCACACAAATGTTTTTTGATGCTACACGCGTCTATAAATCTGCGTTTACATCAACAGAATGCACAAAGCATCTCACGATGTAGCATATATAATGATCATAAACCATAAAATCAAACGCGTAATTTTACGAGTTGGAAATGCAACGTTATATTCCTGCCCTCCTTTTACATGGGAAGAGGCAATAAAGCAATAAACGGCGAGATTTTTGATATAAAATCCAGTGCGGGCGATCTCCCTCTCTCCCTCCCTCCCTCCCTCCCTCTCTCCCTCTCTTTCTCTCTCTGTCTCTCTCTATGGAGAGGGCGAGGCGCGTAGAATCTGCGGAATCTGGAGCACGAAACGACACGGGCGAACCGGCACGAAAGGGCGCGGGAAGGCAACGCGAGGAACGGGTCGGCTGGAGGTGGATAGGGCCGGCGAGAGAGAGTGCGAGAGAAAGGAAAGGGAAGAAAGAGACGGCGAAACAAAGCGGCGTCCCTTTGTCCCGCTCTCGGTGTAGCTCACATCGCTCTCGTGCTCGCGCGCTCAGCCAGGCGCATTTTGCAAAGAGCGCGTCGCGAGACGCTCTTGTTGTCCCCGCGATATTACTTCCTACATTTGCGCAAATTATATCGCCGCGGCAGAGATGCTGTCGCTGTCGCTGCTGCCACCGTTGCTGGTGCTGGTGCTGCTGCTGCTGCTGCTGCTGCTGCTGCTGCTGCTGCTGTTGCTTGCACGAGCGCTCGTTCGCCGTACTTTTGTTCCCGCTTAACTTCTAATGCACGTCCACGACACGGGAGATAACTATTAATCAAAGATGTAAGCAGGGAACAGAGAGAAAGAGAGGCAGGGAGGAGAGGTTCACCGAGTTACGCCATCGCTATTAACTACGATACTTTATTTCCGGAATGTCTCTCTCTCTCTCTCTCTCTCTCTCTCTCTCTCTCTCTCTCTCTCTCTCTCTCTCTCTCTCTCTCTTTTTTAATCTCTACGAAACAATGACGATTGAGGATGTAGCTCCGAATACGGTCGCGCGAGTGACAGCTGACACGATCGTGAAACATAACGTAAAACGCGCTGCATGTCCTCTTTTATTTAAGAGGACACAAAAACGTCGTGTGATCGGGATATAAATGTCAGAAGATCATTCCTCGCGCGTTGGAAACGAGTATTCCTCCGCTAAATCAAAATTTATTCCTATCGTATAAAAATCGAATAAAAACCAAGAAAAAGCGGAGTGATTGAAAATGCATATAAAAAAAATAATTACTTTTATATTATAATCTGCTTGTAATTGTATATCGAAACGTGGGTAAATATACTGTATCGAACGAATAACATAGTTAACAATCTTTTTTTTTCTATCTATCACGACGGAAAATTACGGAAGTTATTCCCTCTCGTCTTATCTTCGACACTCCGATCTTTCTTGTTCCCCGACTTTCTCGCTTTTCACAGTTTTCTAGACATCGCGTCTTAAAACAACGGACGACTCTCGCGAATAACTATTTCGCCTTTTATTATCCTCCTCGCAAAGGATCGAGTTACAGAATTACGAGCGTGACGCTCGCCAGAGTGCATTCGTTTATTTGGTTGGCAAGCAAGGAGAATGGCTCGTTCGTCCTAACATCTAGCTTTTCTGTTATACTGACGATCGGCCGTCACGCGAAATACGTGACGGACTTGAAGTACAAAAAACAAGTGTAACTGTATTAAACCGAGAACTGTATATATATGAAACGTGACATTTCTCTTCGTGTTAAGTGTTTAACATTACCGATATGGAAAAGTTTCTCCATTTTGTCTCGAATTTATCCCTACCTACGATCTTTCGCGATAATGACAATGTACACAACATACATAACACTGTTTGAAAAATTTTTTCTTTGAAAAATAATAATCGTCAGATTTTGACGAGAACCCTTCATTGGGACTTTCTTTGATGGCCACATCTTTCAATCACAGAAAGAAATCTAATAAATAACCAGTCAATGAAATCGCGCGTAAATAATCGACGTAACGATTACGCTCGATTACGCGTTCGCTATTAACAGGAACTATGTTATCATTTTCTTCGCAACGTTATTACGCGAAGTCTATATCGCAGTTTAATAATGATTAATTTCTACTCATTTCCATTAAAATATCATTAATATCCTATTCATTAATAATATCCTATTATCGATAAAGAGATGAACTTCGAATCGCATCAAAGAGGAGACCTTTGTCGTAGAGCAAAACTTAGATTTTTCTTTTAATTTTTAGTATCAGCTTGGATTTTTTAATAGTATGCAATGCATTACGCATCAGTGCAAATTGTTTCCTGTTAAACAACGACAAATTCATAACGATGTCTAACTTCGTTCTCTTAGACCAATTACGTTTAATAGTAAATCGTGGTAATTGTCAGCTGTCTCGCGCGTTACAGCCAATCTGCCATGCATCGCGAGAGTACTCGCGAAGAAACTATCGAAATAAAACTAATTTTTTTGCAATTCCCCCCGAGTCAATTACGCGGTTCTATCGGTCATCACGATAATTATAAAACGTTTCGCGTGACGTTGAAGAGTATCACGTATCGTCTCCTGCGGTCTCGGGAATGTTCTGGGAAAAAAATCATCGTGCTCTCGCGACGACGCTTAATTTTTCTGATACTCCTTAGGTCAATTAATGTCGTTGTTATTAGTCATCGCGGTAATTATCGGTCGTTTCGCGCGATATTAAGAGGAGTTATTACGGCATTGTTATCGCCCGTCGCTTCGTGTGTCCGTCGTATGCGCTTCGAGCATACTCGTCGAAGAAACGATCGAGCCACTTTGTGCCCCTTGAGCAGAGCGGCGCCACATCAGCGTCAATAAGCAAACGAGTGGTGCCCACATATCGCCCATTGGCCGGTTCTATGAACGGCAATTGTTGTACGTTGACTTGCGGGCTCTATAAATAATCCTCACAATTTCTAATGGTTGCCTCCGTCTCTCTTTCCCTATTTCTCCCCCCTCCCTCCTTCCCTCCCCCCTTCTCTCTCTCTCTCTCTCTCTCTCTCTCTCTCTCTCTCTCTCTCTCTCTCTCTCTCTCTCTCTCTCTCTGCCCTTCTCTTGTTCTCGCTCCTTCTCTCTATGTTCGTATATCAGCGGATTCGCCGGTGGTCTCGTTTCATCGTAAGGGACTTTGAGTTTGTGCGACGCGTGAAATAATGGCGGTAAAAAGAGTGGCACGAGCGGAGGTGGCGGCGGTAGGGACGTACGCGGGGAACAATCAAACATTCTTCGAATTAGCAACGCGAAGTGCGAGAGCGGTCGACTTAACTCCCACGTGCTCTTTCGCTTCCCTCGCGCGGAGCGGTAATTACACTATATTACCCTTTGACGCTCGTTATAATGGGTAACGCCAAGTAAAAATGTTGGGAATACCAGCGCGAGTGAAGAAATATGACAGTGTGCCGGAAAACCATCGGAAATGCGAAATGGTGAAATTATCCGTCGATTCGCCGACTTAATCGCGCATTAAATTAAAATTTCATCGAGTTGAAGTTCGCTTTAAATTAAGTGACAGTAAAATTTTGCGGGCACATTTTTTTTCACCGATATATTATTTAACTTCGGGATTCTCGCGAATTTCTACTCCGCGAATGTCACTCTTAATTTCTTCTTAAAAGAAAAAAAAAATGTGAAGATACTTACGGGAGCGGCGGGATGTCTCGCCGGCGCGGGGTACATCTTAGTCTTGGGCAATTGCTTCTTAGAAATCGCTGCAGCGTCCACGATACACTATGTACACGATCATTTCACCATTTCTGGAACTGGAACAACGCATCCTCGTGATTCGGAAGAGACTCCATTCGACGTCACACAGTCGCAGTCCCTAGGATCGATCCTCTTTCCATGCACTGTTCACAGCACAACCCGATTCATCGCGGTTACTTTGTCACGCGCGCGAGAACCGGGTTCACACTTCTTTCATTTATTTTATTAACAGGTGCGGAAACGGCAACAGAAACAACTTCGCAATTCTCATTTAAGTTTGACGTACACGACACTTTTCTCCCTTTTATCTTCGTAACGCGTTGTTAGAGCTTCACACGTCGTGGAGTGCCTCCCGTTCCTGTTGAAGAAAAATTGATTTGTCTCTTTGCTTCTACATGACGTTGCTTATATAATTTTACACAGTCTTCATCGCATTTTCAATACGAGACATATTTGTTCGCGTAGAAAAATATTTGTTCGTCGGCGCCATTTAATTTTTTCTTTTTCTCTTCCTCTCCCCCCATCCCTCCCTCTCTCTCTCTCTCTCTCTCTCTCTCTCTCTCGAATAATTAAAAGTATTCTCTATTAACCGCTCCGATACCTCGTAGGAACCATGCGTTTTCATTTCGACGACGTGGCGCGCGTGTGAGCGGAGCTTTACGAGCGATCAATTTATCGTTCGATTTACTAGGCGCGTAAACTGTGCGCCCCGTCGCTGCTCCAGGAGCATTTATTCTAATCTCCGAGGCGTGTTTCGAACTGGGGACAAAGAGCGAGAAAAAAACAACGGAGAGAGATGCGGCGCGGCGCGGCGTGGCGCGAGAAGGATAGAAGCGGCGAAAAGAAAGCGCGCCCGCGCGTATACATGTATAGTATATCGGGTGCAAAGCTGCCGGCTGAGCGCAACGTCACGTTCCAGGATCTACGACGCATTGATTACGATGCAATTTTCAATGGACCACAGCGCGGCGGCCGCGCGGCGCATTACGCGCGACCATTATCGCAAACATCGCGATGTGTCAAACGCGCGACGCGGGTAAATTCCGTTCACGGAACCGTTCGTGAAAAATGTGCGAGAACGTGGCGGTCGCACCGCGCGTTTCTTACCAGTCGGTAAATGACAAATTAGAGAGAGAACGAGGATAGAAATCTCCAAGACAGAAACTGTCGCGAAAGTTTGTCGCGTTGAAGGTGAAGATCCTTCGTCAAAGGATTAATACATCTCGAAAAATTCAGGGGGGTTTTACGTAAAACGCACAGATGCGCACGGAGATCCACACATCAAGAGATAAATTTCTAAATTTGCCTAACGCGAACGGGTAATAGATGATTACTTCGACGTTACGTCGACTGGTGGCTCGATCAATTTTTTTCAAATGAATTGACAGATGATGATTACTCATTCCGCGCTCCCGGGGGTCCGTTTGCGTTTACCGCGCGGAGACACATTTAAATAAGTCAATATAAATCAATCGATGTATGTATTCAGACGACGTTTCGTTGCACATCGCGCGGAACGGGCAACGCCGACGACGGCGAGGGTACGATAGGAAGCGGCTAAAGCGAGCGTGCAAACATTCGCTCGGATGGATGCCCGGTCGGCGGCCGTCGTGCCCCAGCGAACGCTACGTTGGGTTAGTTTAGGCCATAGCTTAATTTCCAAGTAGAGAATTGGCCATTCAACAACCGTCGAGGGCGGGCGGACGGATAATTCGCGCGGTGCACCCTCCCGCGCAGATTGCCCTGCGCGATTTCAGCGCTGTTTATTTTAGCCGCATCGCACGCCGCAGGGCGCGCGCGAATTACGGAAAACATTTTTGCGATTTGTACGCCTCGCCAAAGAAAGGGTGCGACGTCGAACGGCCGAAAACCGACGTACGCGTGGGCCGGGGCGGACAACGTTGCCTATTATTTTCACGCTTTTACCGCGCCGCACGATCGCATATACATGACGCGTCATTACGGGCTCTTTGTAACGCGGGATGATGTTTCGTGTAACGCGCAAAATGGAGTCATATAACCGCGTTAACAGTCCATTCTCCGCGGATAATGTATTTCGCGAGCAATACACGTATAGCCGCGGCACGTCCACGTAGATAAATATATTTATGTATGCGCGTGTGTATAATGCGTGCGCAAGCGTGTGAAAAACTCGTCCAGGCTCCGAATTTGAGCCATCATTTCCATCAATTTGCAGCAAATGCGTTCGGCGGGACGATAAAAACTTTTCGGCTTGATACGCTCGGCGTATGACGTCGCGACGCGTCGCGTCCCGTCAGCAAACGCCGTCGCCACCACCACCGTCGCCGCCACCACCGCCGCCGCCGCCGCCGCCGCCGCCGCCGCCGCTGTCGCCGTCATGCGAAATTAAACCCACCCTTTCTCCTCTTCTGCATTTACGCAAACGCTGAGAAAAGTTTTGCCGCGTTCTGTTGTCTTGCGAGGCAATGGAGATGCAGCGTGAGACGACAACGATCGGGGGATCTAAGCCGCGATAATTCGGCGAGTTTAGATTTCAACGCGATAAACCGAATGCAACTTGATTGTAATCTCACTCAAATCTCACGTATATTGTGAGATTAACGCGTGAATATTCCTCGGTGGGGAATATACCGTTTGGAAGTTTATATAGCGTTATCGCGTTTCCACGCTCTCGAAAAGCTCGCCATCCGCTTGTGTGTATGTGTATGTACGTGTTTGTCTGCGTCCCGGAGAAAAAGGAGCCGGCGCAGATCACGATGGACGGACGAGTCACGGAGAAAGTTATCACGAATCTCTCGCGTAATCGGCCCTCGGCCGATCCTTAACCACCGCGCGCGATCGTCCGTGATTTCTTTACCTTCTCGATCGTTATCGCGACATGGCCGAGCGACGGCGCACAATGCCGCGCGGATTAAAGGATTCTCCACACCGGACACGCTAGTGCCGCGCTTTAATTATTGAGTACCGCGAATGATACCGCGCGCGCCGTTTATGAGTCCCGCAATTTCGTTATGAATCAAATAGCCGAGTACGAGATGATCGTCCCACGACGAAAGATACAAATTCTACACATGTCCTAGAAAATTTGGTCGACTTAAGCGCAGGTGTGGCCTAAATAAAAAAATTAAATACGTTTAACGATTGTCGAAAGTATGACGCGTAATTAAATAATATAAGAAAAATTAACGATATGTAAATGATAATTTGTCTCTTTATATTACTGCAATTGCAATTACAACGGTTAAAGTAGAATGAAGTATGAATTGCATAATAAATGATTGTTATGGGATATGTGCAACGATCGTTTCTATGTGCGCGCCGCTGAGTCGTTGATTTTATACATTGGCGAGCGGTCATTTGCTGCCCCTCCGACACGAAAGTAAAAACTCTATTGTACTGGCGATAAAGCGAACAACTCCGAGCAACGTTACGACGGTGTCCTAATATTCTGCATACTTACGATACGACCAATCGTGCCTTTATTAGCGGCGCGACGACGACGCGGACTTCGTAAAATGCATGAGTCGTAAAGAGCCTTATCTCGCGAGGCACGATAATTATACGGCGAGAGAAACAACTTAAGTGGCCCGCAGCAGTAGTTAGGAATGTGCGCGTGTAAAAATTTTGTTTGAACAGCGGATTATGAAGCAAGAAATTCCGCGTAGGCGGTAAATCGACAAGTGCAAAATTTTGTTTCAACAACGAATTTTATAATTGCGAACAGAGCTTCGTTTAAACCGTAACTTTTGCTAGCAGAAGTGTTTGCTCAAATCCGAAAAAAAAAATTCCGGAGAATTTCCCAATTTCCAAGGCAATTTGTTAAAAATTTCAAGTAAAATAAAAGTATTTTTAAATGTATCTGAGAAATAAATATATATTTATTATACAAAGTCTTTAATATTTTTTCTATATATAAAAGTTTACAAATCATGAAATAAAATTAAGAATCATTCGAGTTTCAAATTGTTAAAATTTTGAAAAAACATAAAGAAGTCTAAAGGATAAATATTTTATTTTGTATAAAATTTTCAAAAATTACAAACAAAAAATTATATAATACATAACCGGTACAAAATTCAACTTTTATAAAATTATTAAAATAAATATCAGTCGTTAAACAAACTTGCATCTAACACAAAATCGTTATCTTTAATACTGAATATTGGATGGATTAATCATAAAATCAATGTTCTGATGTTTAGAGTAAATGATCCATTGTTACTGTTAAAAATTTAATCGGTAAATTATATAATAAAAACAAAGCATTAAAAAAAATACAACTTCAAAAAAATCTCTAATTTTTAATAAAATTCTCTGAAAATTTCCTAAGTTTTCACGGCATGAACAAATTCCTTGAAAATCACAAGTTTTCCAGGGGTCTTTCCAGGTAGTAGACATCCTGGATAATCTTCTAATGTCACTCAGAACCGAAATTGCTATCGATCAGAGTCGAAACGGATAAACGTCCAAAGTTTGGACTTTTGGAAAATCTGAACTTGCGTTCTCGACTACTTTCTGGCAACTTTCCAAAATTTACCATGGTGTCGGTCAGCTTGAACACGAGATGCTCGTAACGAAAGAGCCGCTCGCAATTTACGGGATACGTAAAGGTTCCCTACACGACAAAGAGAAACGAGCGGGACGAGCGAGAAGCGGCTTGTCGATCGTCTCCGACGATTTTACGAGGCGTGTACGTCGATTACCTCTAACATCGTTAACCCGCTGCTCCTCCTCACCACCTCTCGATTATCCTCATCGCCGACTCTTACCAATAATACAGGTAAAAGCGACGGTACAATTAATTTAGTTACTTGATAATATTCCAATCCCGGAAGTCGTATTGGAAGTTTCTAAAGGAACTCGTTACCGCCGCGCAAATTTTTTTATCATAAAATACAACCGCGTCGTTAATCAAAGCTTTTTGGTGTCTGTTCAACCATTCGGCGGCTACCTTCTTTAATTACGGTGACGTAACACGCGAAATTGATTCGACTTGATTAAATTTCGGCATTGAGAATTAATTATCTACGTATTTACAACAAAAAATTGAGACGTGAGGAAAAAATAACAATGACTCAGCGCTTAGAATGAATCGATTTCGATAAATCGTGGAAGTTTTTATTCGTTTCTAAATAAATTAAAATAAAGAAACTCATTAGAATTATATTGATAAATTATTGAGGAATTATGTAATAAACGCAATGTAATACGAAGACCAGATTCTTTCTACAACAATTCATTAAACAATTTGCGATAAAGACAAGATAATGATAAGAAAAAAATTCATTAGTAGCGTGACCGTTTGGATTTCCACAAATGCACTTACATTCTGGAATGTCAAGTTGATTTCGTGCTTACAATGTTAATCACTCCCGCCTATCTTCCCGATAATCCATTAAGCGTGTCGCGATAGAACGCGATAGACAGGCCGAGGGTTGGGTAAACGAGGAGCAAAGATTTCGGTGCGGACTCCGGGGTCTGTTGTTTGAAACTCGATTAACGAGCCCGAGTTCGGCTCGGCGTAACGTTTTCTCGGAAGAGAACGCGCGCGCCTTATCGATCAAGGAGCGAAGCGGAGCGGAGGGAATTAAGCCTCGATCGGTGGAAGGGAGGAAGGGATTAGTTTTTGCGGATGACTCGCCGCGCCGATCTTACCCTCGTTTCGCGAAAGATGGTTAGGCGCTGTAATTATTAGGTCTGAACTTGGCGAGTTCGAGAGAGCGAGAGATTAACGAGGGATAGCCTTAACGCGATCGACGCAACTCGCGACGCGTCGCGAGATCGGCGCACGGGAAAGAAAGAAAAGAAAAAGAAGGAATCATCGTTCTCTCTTACTCTTACCGCGAAAGTAACAATCCGTCTTCTATTATCCACGCTTCGTCGATACTTCGCGCGAGGTGCCGCGCGTCATGCTCCGAAGCTGGCCGCATAACTAACGAGGACACGTGACTTCGCGCGCCGCTAACTATCGCAACGAACTGCATGAACTTGGCGGCGCGGGGACCGAACTCCCGAGATTTCCGTGTCGTCTCGAAAAATCAAAATTCAAAAGGCACGCGACAGGTCGACATAATTTTATTAATGACGCACGCGTTTTCGATATACGTACCTCGGAGGATCTATCGGTGGAAATAGCAATTCTCGTGATCAACTGTAGATCGGCGATTCCGAGATCCGACGCTTGTGTCTCTGTCCTTAATCCGTCTTGGCACTGCGGCGAAAAAGCACTCGCGTTTCCTGCCGCACACTCTCCTCCCGCATCTCTCTTTTTTCTTCTATCGTGTAGACCTCTTCTCTCTCTCTCTCTCTTTCTTTCTCTTCCTCTCTCTTTTTCGTTCTCTCTCTCGCTCGCACGCTCGTTCGCTTGTTCGCCCCGTTTCGCACTGACACTTTCGTAGGAAGACGCGTGCACGAAGTCAAACACACGTTCACATGTGTGTATGTATGACAGCCGCGATCGGAGTCGGACACCGGAGGCGAGCGTTGCGACCGAACCGCGCAACGTACGACGCTCGACTGCGAGCCGGGTAGTACCGAAGTGGATGACGGGAACGTGTGAACGCCGCTTGCCGCCGCCGCCGCCGCCACCACTGCCGCCGCCACCACCACCGCCGCTGCCACCGCCGCGCCGCACCGCGCGCCACGACACACCGACGAGCGACGACCAACACCGACGACCGCGGCGGGCCCACACCGACGCATCAATGAGAGCGAGCGCACGAACACACACACAGAGCCACAGCCGAGACAGCAGTGGCAGCTCCGCTCCGTCTCGCTTCCACCGCAAGCTGTCCTGCCCCCACCGCAGCGCCACCGTTCTCCTTCCCCCTCCCGCCGTCCCGCGCGAGTCAAGGGCGTCGACCGACGGGGGCGAGAGAGCCGCGCGCCGTCTCTCGGAGTTTGTGGGTTACGAAGAAGAGAATCCGTATCTCTCTTTCCGCGCGGCGCTCTCCGCTCCTCTTCCGAAGGCCGTTAAAAAGATTCAATCTACCACTACTCACGACGGCCGCATCCGTCGGGACGCGTCTCTCTCCCTCCTCCTTCCCGCGTTTCGCATCTCGCGAATGCTCGCCGTTCGTAAATTTCGATCGCGAGCGTGCTTTCCGTAATATCGATAATGTCCGTCAAATCTCGCCGGCGATCATCGGAACGTATCTTTTTTTTGTGCTCCATCGACACTCGGCGCCGACGGTAGTTGGATTGTTTTTGTTCCGATGTGATTTTAACGGTCCCGTTGGAAGCGCAAACTTTTCAGTTGTCAAGGTCGAACGTGAAACTGCCAATAAATTGTTAATTTCGCTCGACTAAATTCAAATTAAAATCATTACATTACGTATCTCATATCTAACACGTGATGACTATATTAATACGTATATCCGTGCATCTCGAGATCGCAATTGCGTTTACCGCGGCGCGGGTTTTCCGTCACGCGAGGATCAGCCAAGATTCAGCGGCGCGTTATTAACATATTCGCTGTCGCGCGGCGCGCGCGGCACAAGTTTCGAAAACTCTTTACCGACACCCCTGCTATCGCCCGCTCTCGCTCTCGCTCGCCACAGCATCTTCCTCTCTTTGCGCTCTCGTGTGCCACGAATATGTATGCTCTGCGCTCTCTGTGCCGCCGCTCGTTGTGCCCGTCTCCGTCGCGCCAATGCGCGTTTCTTAATCTTTCGCTCTCTCCGCGCCGGTCCCTCGCGCCGTCCCGCTCTCTCGCCCATACATTCGCTCTCTCGCGCCCTCACGCGATCCGTCGGCCGGCGGCGGTGTAGCGGGAATGCCGAATGTCGGACTCCGTGGGTGTAGTTATACGTGTATACGCACGCGTGTGGGTAATATGTATATATACGTACGTGCGCGTGTGCCGCGACAGAGACGGCGCGAGTCAAAGTGGCGGAGAGCGCCGGACAACACGAGTCAACCGGCAACGTAAGTAGAGAGCTCGGCGTGGGTGTAATCGCCGCGAGCGTGTGGGTGAGAGGCCGGAAGAATGGAGGAAGGCGAAGGAGGAGGGAGGAGGGATGCGGAGCCACGGGCGGGCGGGATGTATATATGTGTGTGTGTGTGTGTGTGTGTGTGTGTGTGTGTGTGTGTGTGTGTGTGTGTGTGTGTGTGTGTATATACAGTGTATAAAGCTCGCGCGCTTACGTACACACGTCGTACGTGTGGCGCTCATCATATTACACACCGTTCATGCATCGCGTCCGCCGCCGCGCTGCTTTGAGGAGAGATGAATCCTCGATTCGGTTAAACGCCCGCCAACCGGGGGATGCTCTAAATCAGGGCTGTCTACCTGAGCACATACGCACACATCGGCAGACGTGTGTATAGACACGCGCGCGCACACGGGTGCACGTGCACACACAGCCCGGCTTTTCGAAATTCCAATACTCCACCGAGCGAGCGGGGGAAGTGAGAGATGAGACGAGAGCGAGAGCGACGTCGACTATTGCACCGATGCGTTTTCCTGCGCATCTCGTCGCGAGATGTATGTCTTCCTCGCTGGCATGATCGATCATGAATAGAAATCGACGGGATGCGATGCCGCGATGTTGCATCGTGTTTCACTCCGAGATGGGATAATGGAATCAGAGATATCGAAATTTGAAAAAAATTGAAGTTTGCGAAAGAGATATTCTCCCTTTCCATCTTTATTCCGTGAAAGAGAGAGAGAGAGACTGTTAAATTAATGATGGTAGTCCGTGACAAAAGCTATTTGGAATTATTCCGAAAATAGCCCGTGGAATTACGTAATGATGCATTTAAATTGCGATTCGCGTAGAACGATAACAAAATAAATGTCCGACAGAGTAACCGTGCCAGAAAAGCGTCGCTAGAAAATGTAAATAAGCGTGAGGTTTATTGGCAAGTGTTCCAGTGTATCAGATGCGTCGTTTCCAAGCGCGTCGCGATTTATCATTGCGACTCGCACGGAATTTCAGCCCCGAGTGCTACTCGTGCTCGTTGTACTTCAGCTCTACAATCGACTGTTTACGTGCAGAAAATTAATTCTACTTCATAAAATACGTATCGCGCATTTTGCACTTTATATGCATTTTACATATTCGCGACACGAAGCGGATTTGCGATTTTTAAAATTCATCATATGAGAACGCCTAATGAAGATGCCCGATGAACGATCGAAGACGACGACTCGCGGGCAAATTGATTGCGAGATCACCGGTTACGATAGGTCTCGGCATTATCGCGCGTTTACGATGTTTGCACACAATGGCGATGCTGATTCGCCTCGCCGACGAGCGTCGCCGATGATCGACCGCGACGGAGTCCGCGGTCGATCATCATCGCGCGTCCGGGACTGGACAAACGATCGCTAATCTACGCGTACGTGATCGCGATGCGAACGCGCCCGCCCGTCGACTTATTGTTATTCCTGTCCTCGGTCGGTGTCGACGTCGTCGCAATTTGCGAGAATGTGGTCGCCCGATAGCGTAGGATTGGTTCGACATCCGTGCGTTCTCATCCGCCCTTCGTCGAGGCGGCCGCAAGCCGCAGACCATCGCACTTTTGATCGCGCACACGCGCGTTCATTATCCGCGCACGTACACACGTAACCGAACGTTGCGCTTAACCATATTTACGGTCGTATTGCTCATCACGTACTTGTATATGCTCTCCCTTCCTCTTCTCTCTCTCTCTCTCTCTCTCTCTCTCTCTCTCTCTCTCTCTCTCTCTCGCGTTTACTCGTTCGCTCGTGTATGTGTGTTCCGTGCGTGCGTGAAGGGAAGTCAGGGCGAATGTGGGGGAGTCACTTCGAGAGAGTACGGGGAAACAGTCGTAAACACAATTGGAAATCTTTAGTGGATACACACTCCCTTAGTGTGCGCCCGCGAAGGGAGACGAGATACGGGAGGTGATGGCGTGAGCGAGAAAATTTATTTTGTCGTAAGAATTCTTTTCTTGAGGGGATGCGCGCGCCATGCACTATGTATATATATATATATATATATATATATACATAAAAAAAAGTAAGATTTTTTTTAAATACACACGGGAACCCGCATCAATAATGACGATTCTATTCACCGACGAAATTCAAACTTTTCTTTTGTGGCGATGAATATTGCGCGACACGCATATGTACTGTAAGATTTATGAAACTTGACCTTTGTTAAAAAAATAAATGCGTAATTTTATTGATGCGATTAGAAGAAGCTCAAGAATTAATTGCTTCGTCGAAGTTTTCTTTTACAAAGTCACTAACAGTTTTGCTCGAAATGTATAAAAAGTAAACCTAACAAGAAGGCGTGCATTAACGACGGTGATTATGTTCACGCATGACAAAATTTACGTTTTTTTTTCGCAGCGATAAATGTTTATGCGACACGCGACATTACTTTAAAATTTCTGAAATTTCAGTTTTTCATGTTAAAAAACTAAATCACCCGGAAGAAACTCGACAATTAATCGCCTCGAGGTAACACTTCCTTCCTGCCTAACAATTCTGTTCAAAATACATAAAAAAGTACTTAACATAGACATCAACAACGACGATTATATCCATCGGTGACGGAATTCTTTCACTTTTTTCTTTCGTAGCAATAAATGTTTTATAGCAATGAAATCCGACTTCTCCATGTTGACAAAGTCGCATAATTTCGTGAATTGATTGGAAAAAGATCGAAAAATAATTGACTCGTCGAAATAACGTTTCCTTTCGCGTAATAACACTTGATGATTCTACTGGCAATTTACATGGTTTTTGCACGAAAACAGAAGTCATACAATGTCGTTTTACCTTACGCGCGTTTTCTTGTCGCGTGACTAATAATAAGCTACTCTTCGAGTTCGTAATAATTTAGCTGGTAATTGCAGTTGGCGATACGTATTACACGACTCTCTTGCACAGACCCCGCATTGTCGAAGAAAATCGATATTTTTACGGGCGTATCAGTGCACACGTGAGATCATTGAAAAATCACGCGAGATCATTGAAAAATCACGCAACAGACTACGTATTCTATTGATTTACGAGCGAAATGTGAACTCGCAAAGTTGCGTGTATTGTTGGTCGAGTCGCTTAAACGAGATAAAGAGCATGTTTATTAATTGTATTTATTCCGACAGGATACATAATTTCATCATATATTTTTGCTAAGCTTTGAAAACATACAATGCTCCATATTAAATTGGAAATGACTTTGCAATTCATAGGCATATCCAGGATTTTTTTTCAGGGAGGGGGGTTATAAATTTTCTTAATACATAAATAGCAATTTTTTGCGTTAATAAATTACTTTTTTTGGATCTTTTAGAGCTTAGAATATTTGTTCCTAATTTTGAATAAAAAAATATTAGGTTTTATAAATTATAACTTTAACTTTAACTTTAACTTTTTTTTTTAATTTTGAGAAAGATTTGGCAAATTCAAATTCTTTTCCTGGCTACGTCTATGTAATTCGTTCGAACTTATTCTATGTTTACACAGAAAGAACAATTTTATTGCAATATCTAGGAATTTAGCTAAATATAACAAATTTGTAAATAATTTTATTAGATCATGAAAATAATTATACAAGAAGATTTAAATTGGTTGTTAAAATATAAAAAATATTTGTAATATCATTATCAAACTTAAATATCGTCCATAATTATCTTGATGACATAAAATTATTTTCAAATTTGTATGTGACAGAATTTGTAAATATTTCAGCAAAATTGTTATTTTATTTAAATTAGAATATAATTGATGATCCATACGAATCTCTGATGATCCTGTATGATCTCGCGAAACTACAAAACTCACGAGGTTCTCGTCGAATAATCGTCGCTGAATAACCGACGGAAAAGTTGGCTGTCGCTATGTGAAAGATAAGAGAGGGTTAATACGGACCGCATCTTATCTTAACGACACGCGGAATATTCATCTCATTTAACCCTCTCGTCCCGTGGGATACGTTTTACAGCGCGAAAAGCGATAGCCACGATTGCGCGATTGAACGAAAATTGTCTTGCAAAATTGTTTCAAAGCGAGGAAAGCTAGGAAACAAAAGGAAGGATGGATCAATTGACTCTTTCGAAGTTTCATGATAACTCGTAATCTCGCGAGAGGATTGCGTTTATAAATTTCGACCATTTTGGCGAGTCGAACAAGAATCAGCGAGTTTTCGCGGCATCACGGAATAAAACTTTTAAGGACGGTTGAAAACGAGAAAACAATGCAGTATATACGCGATGGATAGGATGAAGTTGTTTTCTTTTTTCCGTCATGTTTTCGAGGGAGGTCCGTTTTATTTTGAAGCGTCGCGAGTTTATCGACGGCGAATGAAAGTTTTAAGCGTGTCTCGCTGTTACATGGAAAAATTTATACAGCATGTAGAAAGAAGAATTCGTATAGCGCATCCCTTTTTTGAAAACAAACGATCCGCGAACTTTTACAAGAATATTTGTAAGATCGGACGAAGTACTCGAAGAGGTTAGCCAATATTATTTTTTATTAAAAAAATAAAAGTGTATAGCGAGAGTTTGAATTATATAAGCTATTTCGCTATTCGTATCAACTTTTATTAGAATCTAGTTAATATGTTTTTATTGAATATGAGTGATAAGAATGCTAGTTAAATATCGTTAATATAATATACTTGATACTCCATATTCATATCTCATTTAAATGCGCATACGTTACATATACATATTTCAGAAATAGACGCATTTATCGATAAAAATGAAGTATGAATATGATCTTTATTTCTTTTTATTGTACTTAATAAAAAATAAAATAAAATAATGTACCGATAAAAAATGTTCTATATATAATGATACATAGAATATATTTATTTATAAAAAATTATTAATATATAATTACATATAATTATATATTGATGTATATGTTTATATATAATCACATATAGCTATATCATCATATATAATTATATATCTTACATTTAATTATATGTTAATGAAAACTCTTTACCGGGACTTTCGTTTTGGAATTATTCATCCTCGCCAAACAAACGATTTGAAATTCTTCTACTTAAAATATAATTATATTCTTTATGATATAACAATTTTAAATATAATTATGATACAGACAAAAATTAAATTAAAGAAAATTCTGCGGCTTTCATCCATTTTCGAAGTATCGCGCTGCTCGAGCGTGGCTACGAGATCGTCGAGTGTCGCACTCTGTTGGCGTCGCGACGCAACATCGTCGACGTCGTTGCAGCTTCCTTCCGGACCGCCGGCGTCGACACGATCCGAGCGCACGCGCGCGCGCGCACCACACAAAGGAAACACATCGCGAGGAATCGCGGGGAAATCGCGCGGAGCGAAGAAGAACAATCGGACGACGCCAGACGCGGCTGCGCTGAGCGTCGCGGCGCATGCGTCCGTGACGTCGAGACGCCGGATAGAGACGCAGCGAGGCGCGGAAGGGAGAGGGACCGATCGGAGGGATAACGCACAGCTGGTACTGACTGGCGATTGATCTCGCGCGGCGGTCGGCGCCGCGAGCTCAGTCGTTTACGAACCGCCGTGCAGCTCGGATCGGTGCTGCCACCTGACGTGCGAACGGAAATCGGAGAGCGCCGAACGGAAACACACAGGTCGTCGCGAACCGTCTTCGTTCTCTTCTTTGCTCACTCGCCCGCGAGATCCCAAGTTCGCTGATCGCGATCGCGACCTTTCTCGACGTCTCCAACCCGCGATTCGGGTTGTGAGAAACCGAGTCGGTAAGGTGATCTCGCCAACTGTGTTTCCCCTCGCCCCTCCGCTGCCGGCGGTCGGGAGCGGAGGAAGCGCCGCTTCGCGAACGCTTATCTGTCCGGGGTGAAAACGACGACGACGGCGACGACGACGACGACGACGACGACGACGACGACGACGACGACAACGGAGACGACGAAACTGAGTACGTGTACGTTCTACGCGCGACAAAGAGGAGGCCAGGAGACCTAGGCCAGGTTACGGCACGACAAGACTCGGAGTCGGAGCATGTGAAAATGGATTTTAAAAGCGTGGTGTACAACGCTGCGAGGGACGGCAAGCTCAAACGGCTCAAGGTGAGTATTCTCGCAATTCTGTTGACGCGCGCAATGGTTACGTTCTCCTAATGACGCGTCATATCGCGAAATGCGACCCGACGTTTCAACGATAGTCCCTCGAGGTCCCAGTGTAATCCAAGCGAGCCGAAAGTTCGACGCCATGAACGCGCGCGAGAGGGTGATCCATATAACTCGGTCGCAACCACGATAAATTTGGAATGCGACAATTTTGGCTTCCATCGCGGTGAAAAAAAATCGAAACTCTCACCGGTTTCAACTCTCTGCCGAGGAAACAGACGCGGGAAAAATCTTTGCGATTATTAGATTCCACATTCCATATTATACACGACGCCGACTGTAATATCGTCACGAATCGAGTTCCCGTTTCCCGTTTCTCGAGTTTGTTGGCGACGGTTTCCGGTGGCCGTCTTCTCTCGAGACGCGATGCTCTTTGGCATCGAATAGTCGCGATGTTTCTAGATGATTCGCGATGCTGTGTAAGATCCGAATGATTTCATATTCTCGCACGATAGATACCTGAGTTTTTTGGGCTCCACATATTCTTTTTCTAGACAAAGAAGCGACTCTTCGCTCGACATGATTCTTCGTTAAAAATGGCTTGAGTTAAGTTTCTACGAATGAAAAAACGTAGAACGCGCCCGCTTTATTCCCTCGAATGCTGCTACGATCGCGAAAAGCTACGCTGACGCTTGAGACAGAAATAAATCGAGATATTTTTATTAGACTTTTTTCGCCGATATTTACGACGGTACGAGAACAACATTGGAAATACACGCAATATTTTCTCGCGGAAACAAACGAGACCTGATTTGACCTTTTCGAGTTGCGGCACAAAACAGCGTCTCGCGCATTGCTTTCGATGCTCCAAGCTTAAAGCTTCACAAATGATCGCTCGTTCGATAGCCGAGGCATCTTTCTATACCACGTGAGCGAGAAAAATATCGACACGAGTGACTGCGTGAGTTCGGAAATCGCATCCTTTTTTAATTATCAGCTGTGATTATTATTATATTGTCTGAGGTTTTATATGGATCTTACAGGAATTAATAATACTATTAGTAATCGGTATCAATAAATACCGACAATATTGATCGTGTATGATTAGTATTAATAAATGAGCTTGTTATTTTTAGCTGAACTTCTTGAATTATTTATCTCTTTTTTTCTCCAAAGAAGAAAGACGAAAATTATGCAAAAAACATTCAGCTAAAAAGAACAGATCTATTGATGTATTGACAGTTATGCAGATTTCTTGATTTTCGAACATCAGTATGCTATATATGGAAGAAATATTAATAATATTAATTACATAAAAAGTGCAGTCATTTAGTATTTTATAATAATAAATGTGCCATAGTTTGATATCACAATAAATATTTTTTTACTGTCATGTTTTGGAGAACTTCCAATGTTTTTTATATTTTTTTCTCAGATAATTTACATAATTAGGTAATATACATAAAACTGAGCTGAAATATTCTCAATATCGATCATGTAAAATTGTAGAAATATAGATATACTGTTAATATGTCAATATTACTGATTCAATTTTATTGATCAATATTATGCATTCCGACATTCTTTTCTGATACATATATTCACACCGTGAATTTGAATCGGATATTTCGAAACAACACTGACAATGATTAATCTGTAACCGATACCCGAGATATCCAATGATCCCAACGAGTTTTATTTTTTATAATAATTCTCTATTCGTGAAAAATTAAGGCTGTATTATAAATCTAATCGTGATCTAGATGGTGACAGAATACTAGTAAAGTATTTCAATTAACGCATGTTTTCTTCATGTTAATGTTTTCCTCTCCACTTTTTAATATTATGTTAAAAAGGAACTGAAATCTACTGGCAACTTGAAAAAAAGCATAGTTACGGATTGAAAAAAAATAATAAGCTAAACATTTCTAAAATAATACTTCATGTTTGGAAAAATATAATTTTTCTCAAAATGATAATAAAGTTGAATTAGATATACTTTTGAATAAAATAAATCCAAGCCGTCAGATATGCAATAAAATGTAATTTTCAAATATGAGTTGCCATTTCAAAAATTAGTTTATCGTTCTCGATTAATTTTTAAATATTGTCAGAGTTGTTTTAAAATATTCTGTATATAAATACTATTTTAATTAAAAACATTCAATAAAAATATTACCTTTAATTTAAATAATTTAAATAATTGATGGATTTAGATTCGAATCTGTTCACGTTGTATCGCATGATTAATAGGAGTTATAAGAGACGAAAACAAAAGAATATCAAAAGATAAATAAAAGGAAAAAATAATCAAAGCAAACGAGCCATAAAAAAAAGATACGGCCGTGACGATTATCTTTCTACTTAAAATGCGACGTAAAGTGATAATTCGATCATTCCACAGAACGAAGTATACAGACGGCCAAAATACTGATTAAAATACTACTCGATTGCGTTTCTCTGTTGGCGCACGAATTTAGGGTAAATATTAGCAGCTCATGACGGTACAGACAAGTCGGTTTGCTTATGAAATAGAAACGCGCGGTGAATGCGCGGTCTCGCCGAAGCGGAATTTCGAAATTTCGAAATTACTTTATCGTTAACCGGTTGCTATGGGAATGGGTGGAAAATAGCTCTAATAAAGATTTTCAATATTCGTCGATTTCATTAGCTTGAGTAGCCGACATTTATAATAAGAATTCTTAATTATTTAAGATTGTTTCACGAAGACGAAGACGTAAATTTTAATCGACAAACTATCAAACTTAAACTTATCAATAATTTCATCAATTTCATAAAACGTTAAACGTATTGAATTAAGCGTATTAAAATATTAATAAGAATTTTATTAAATCAAAATTTATTCAAAAATAGAGCAGATGACTCTGTTCTTTTCAAATTCAATTCCTATTTTTATTTTTAATTCTTCTCTTCAATTTCTTCTGTCGTCACGCGTGCGTGCACATCTATTTTTGGGATTTTAATTGTAAAAAATGATTGGATGATTTTTTAAAATTTCAGAAATAATATTAAAACAATTTCTAATATCTCATTCTGATTTATCGAGCGTCTTGTATAATTTTCAAGCGATATAACATTCGAGACCTTGAATACTGGCAAGATTGCTCGCTTTCCGGTTTTCTCCAACAATTTTATCGACGTCTGATGCCTGCAACTTTTCCTTTGTGAAACATCTTCACGAATGGCGGCATCAGAAGTTTTTATCCTTAGAATTTTTTCTACCGATACATTGTGCGTCCATATTCTTTCGCATGCGCGTTAACAGACCGTACTAAAGGATCGTCTTTAACGGTATCTCGGGTGGTTTCGAAATGTCTGGCACGGTTAACCCTGCAGCAATCTGTGACGGACTCGTAACATCGCGTTGCAAACACGTTTAATTCAACAGACCTCTATAAAACTGATATTTATTCTGGAACGTTGAATTCTCGCGTGTACATATTTGTAAGATATCTTTAGACTTATTTCTATCGCGTCGTTAACCGCGTTATTTTTAATGATACACATTTCTGATCCATTTAAAGGTGGATTTCGATTTAGCGAAAGTGTCAGAAATAAAACACGTTTTATAATATGTATAAGATATTCCTAGAACTATCAAAAGATCTTTAAATCCAGGCGATTGGATCTCTAATTGCAATTACATTTCTGAAAATCAACGTATATATAAATTCACAATTATCCCAGATATATGTAAAATTTACTATTTTCTATAATTGATATCAACTTTGAAATTTAAAATTTAAAATTTCTATTGGTGAACTATCTCTCGTTATTATTTATTACTATTTATAGTATTCATGATTCAGGTTCGTAAATATTTGATATTATCAAGAAATATTAATTTAATTCCAACTGTTCGCTGTTGCATTGTAAACGATTTGTTCAAACAAAACGGTCGTTTACTCATTCTTTATTGATGTCGCGCTTGTCGGAGGAAAAACCTACGGACACAGAAAGATCCTCAGAGTTATAAATATTTAATATTATCAGACCAAAATATTCAATTCCTATTGTTCATCGTTGCCTCACAACTGTTGTTTAAACAAAACGGCCGTTTATTCATTCTTTATCGATGTCGATGGAGAAAAAACTTACACACACACAGGAATGCGTTCGGTCGATATTGGTTTATCGTTTCGATAACTAAGGCGTCGATACGTGACGTCGCAATGAAAGTTGGCTGCATTCAGCAGAAAAAGTAGCTTTGTAACTCTCTGTAAAACTCTTTAACGTGATTGACTTATACATTTAGATATCCAGTGGGGAACCAAGGGCAATAACCAATTATATTAAGGAATGCAATCACATCGGTTGCAAAGCTGCTCCTTTTTGCAGTTTTCTTGCAGCTTGCTGAACGAAGCCATTGTCGTGGAAAGCGATCCATCTTCCGTCGGAGGTCCACGACGAGAGTCAAAGACGCGCGTGCCTCTCTTCCCTCTTGACTCGCGTTTATCTCGAGTAGGAAATAGCCGCGGCGAGCAGCGGTTATATTTAGTAGCGGGACATTCATAGAGGCGGCAGAATCCGCAGCCAGTTCGCGCGACCCTTCGTGTGTGTATATATACACACGAGGTAAATAAAAAGAAAAAAGAAATCCAGAAACAACGTTGTAGGAGCGAAATTGAAAACTCGACGCGGCGAGTCACCTCGACAGCGGTCGGATGACTAACGCGAAAACGAAACGAACGCGTGTCTTATCGATGAAATCGGCATTGCGCATCTCTTCCTCTTCGCGGCGGCGAACACGTTTTCACGTCAATTGCGATGTCAAATACGGCGGTAAATACGCGAGATTTATGCATTACGTATACACAGCGTCCAGTGTTCAGTCGACAATGTGTAATCGCGACGTGCACAAAATATTCCAACGTATGCCAACGTCATCGATATTACGCATCGTCTTTGCAATTAAAATCGTCTTGGCATTAATCATCGGGTTTACAGACGCGTTAAAACTTGTCTGACGTCGGTGCAATCTTGCCGGTGCAATCAATTACACATCGAGCGAATGGAAAAAAATAATAAAAGCCGACCTATATATGAGCTGCTGTAAAATAACGCAATTCATAACCGCCGAAAGAATGTATCGAATGTATCGAATTGTTGGTGACTCGCGGCACGCATCGTCGCGTCTGTGAATTGCGTTTTGTTTGTATCTCTTGCGAATAGCGACTCTTCATACAAATCTGGCCTCGACCACTAAATTCTGCGGTTAACATTCAACATTCTACGTGCCAACGTAGGCGATTTCGAGGCGCGATATGCGACGAAGCAAACAGATCACTAGATAGAACAACGTACACGTACACGTTCTTGTAGGTTCTCGGGTTAATCGACCGGAAACGATCGATAAAAGTTACATTTACATTTTCAATGTGCTGGTGAAAGTCGGCCAATTGAATATCATTCAAATCGAACGTTTAGATCCAAATTAATTTGTCGCCATCTGCCTTTTACATTATTATTACTTAAAATAGCTCATCGGTCACTCGTTGGAGCATTTTTGACTCGTTTGTATTCACGTAGGAAAGTAGTTTTCGACGAGATATTCGAAATAAGGGGATGTCTTATCAGCAATCTTTTGCGATGGCGATTGACGATATTCTAAAAATCGTATCGTGACCGGATTTTGTCAAGGCTGGTAGCGGTTGTACTTTGAACGCATTCGCATTTTTAAATTGTAAACTGTATCGTGAGAGAATCTCTACTTCTTACATTTGTTTTTGTCTGTTACTTCCTCTTTATAATTAAAATGTTCTTTTGTTGAAGTTTACTGAGAATTACGCCTTTGTACATGCAGATATCTTTTGACTTATCATAACGAAATTAGATATTCAATGTTTTATAGACACTATTTAAGAAATATCTATAAAATGGAAATTAATTTTTTATTATATCCATAATTTTTCTTTTTCTTTGCGTCGTTCTGTTTTTATCCACAGCTCTTCTTGCGTACGTATTCATTATATTAATATGTATTCTATATATATTTATATTAATTTAATTGAGTTACCCGAGTTTACAAGTCCGCGGAATTAATTAAGCTTTTGCTGGATGAAAAATCCACAAGTATTAATAAAAAAATATATTTTCCTATTCGTTTTCGATATCTAATTCGGTATCGAATTACGTGCGAATGAATGCACGCGAATATATTCGTGCGTTACACTTTAATTGCGTAATCTAATCGTAAATATTTATCGAAAACGGACGGTCGAGGCGATTCACAAAATTCAATTCGTTTTCACGATGTCGCAGCTTTGCGGGAATTGTATGGGCTGGCGACTATTAATATCCGTCAGTAAATCGGTGAGACGTCGTCGTTGTCGCACGCGCGAGCGCGCGTGTTATTTAACGAGAATTTGCGAGGTAACTCCCGTCATAAATTGCGGAATCGATCGTCGAACTGCTCGACGTCACACGGCAACTGTTCGCGCCCGAGAGAACTCTAATTCGGGAGGCGAACTCGACACCTTCCGCTAGGCGGACATGACACATTTGCTCATTCGCGGGTTCATACGTTTTAACCGTTTATTAGATACGATGCCGTTGCGTTCGAAAGCAGCGCGCAATGCACGCGATGCACATGCGAATGTAGAAAAGGGAGACTCGCCGGGTTAACGTAGCGTCTACTATTCGTGTCGTGTTTTATTCCTCCGATCGATCGTTCGCGGACGAAGGTTGGCGCGCTTTAAACATACACACAATAACGTCAACTGTGTAATGCCAGACTGTCTTTCGAGCAGCGGGAAAAGTGTGTATCGCGAAATTTCCCGAACGGATTTTCCCCTCGCGAAAATCTTTTTCATCATCGTCCGCCTATTTTGCTCGGTAGGCGATCTGTCTCGTCGCGTGATCGTGTCGCGAGTTATTGAGTCGTACGCGACCAAAGGTCTATTTGTATTTGTATTCTCATGCATGATACGATCTGGGAAATTCAATCTGATAAGTGTACAAAGTGTTCACGATAAATCAACGATCATTCGTTACGTTGATACTTTGACATTTGCGCGACTACGCAACGCGCGAAATATAATTAAGTGTACATAATTGATACGATAAGGCGACAGTTTGCATACGTCACTTGTATCATAGGGTTCGATGAAAGGTTAAAATTAATCTCCTCATTGATATAAAAAAAGGTGTAATATTTATTAACGGTTTTACACGGACAAATGACATTAGGATCGATCCACCTACCGAAGCCTATTTATAAAGGCAGTCAACAGGCGAGAACATGAGAAACGCTCTGTAGATGCGAATGATTAAAATAGCCCCGCAGGTGTAACCTGAAATGAACCGCTCAATCGACAAAGTAACGATCCCGAGGACCCCTGACCTTTCGGCGGGATTGCCAATGAACAATTGTTATCGTTGTCACGCAGATTAGAACGTGAGCCTATACGCCGGGGAATACAATCGATCCCGCTACTCTGCGTCAAGTCAAACACACAGAACGCGTTGTATAATTCATAAAAGTATTGTCAACGACGACTGCCGCGGCTATTGATTGCGTGTGAAGAAAAAAAAAGAAGAAAACACTCGCGATTATCCGATCCGTAGGAGTAATTGCCTCAACGATCGTAATGCATTGTCGATTAAAGTTGCGCGATTAATATGATTAGACCGATTAGAACCGGTCGATTTTAATCGTTCGGAATCGATTGCAAAGGGAATCTCGTTTTTCAGATCAATGTGTCGCGTTATATTACGCAAGTTAATACAGTTATTGAACTAGCAGAGGCATGTTTAACGCAGTTTCGCATACACGTAGAACGTTTCGCGTACGCGCGGAATTGCATAACGCGCGTGTTGACTGCCGCTCCAAGGTTGGCACCAATTTGCAACTTGACTCCATTTCTGATTTCTCTTGAATCCTCCACGACCGGCGCGTTTCCGCAAAGATATGTATCTTCGAAATCGCGGCTCGGATAAATTTTTACGGACGCGATCTTTTTTTATTGAAAATCGCGACGAGAAGCGACGACGGTCGAGAAACTTGGACGCGTCGTTTGTCTTTCTTCGTCGTCACGCTTCAGTGACTTTACTAGCCATTGCCTGCCAGTCTGCGTTTTTTATTATCCGAGTATAAGAATTATCTAAGCGTTTATTCTTGATAATATTTATGTAATAAAGTTGCAAGCCTATAATAGTGACGCAATGATTGTAGAAAAAAATGTACGATTTGTGTAACTAAATAGGTAGCCAAAAGTTATATAGAAATAATCCATATGAGTATCTTTTATGCAATATCTAACATATGCAATTAACATATTATGATGAAATATTATACGTTATTTTTTTCAGTTAAAACTATTTTCTGAAATAGCTTGATAATTTATATAATTTATATAATATATTTTTCTATCTTATCTATAAAAAGCTATACGTATAAAAAACTTTTTAGAATTATTTCATAAGAGAGAAATATTTTACAATTAATTTCCCTCCGATTAAAGAAGTAAAAGAAGTAAAAAATATGTATGCAGAGGGAACGACGGAAATGAATATTGATAATCATCGAGTACTGATTACACGCGAGGCAAACCAAGCCAGGAAAAGGAGATATCTGAATTTGCTCTCGTTTTGCGATTAGTAGAACGTTTCGCTCCTTGAATCAAATCAAGGAAACATATTTGACGTAATGTGAGACATTTAAGCAAGAAAATAACGTGTATATTCAAATGTTTGAAAAACGTCTGAAAGAATGGTATGCTTTTTAGACACATTCAATCGGAAAATCGAAAGGACAATCGTTCGGAGAGAGAGAGCCGATCGCGTTTCTCTTGTATGCGGGCTCGATCTCGTTGGAAATTCAAATTCCATGATTTTACGTTAGGTAAACGCCAGAATCTGGCGATAAGACCCGGGAGCCACAATGTGGCTCCTAGGCGCGGAGGGAAGATCGATAGGAGCCTCCGCGTTCTCATTGTGCTATCTCTATCCTTGTCCGGAGTCTTTTCTCGTCGACGCGAACAAAGCGTGCGGCTCTCTTCCGCGGGTCGACCGCATTACAGCACGATGTAATCGCAACATTCGACTCGCTGTGATTACATGGGAAGGCTTGGTTTCGGTACCTTGACATTGCCTCGGAACCGCTGCTCGCGCAGCAATCGTACTTTTCCCGCGTTTTTACCAGACTACACGCGTTTCTTTTTTGTATCTCTCGCATTTTGTATGCCTCTAACAACTTGCCGTTCGCGTAATCGCACGCTTGTGCGTTCCATTACGCGCAAAATGGTATTTGCAATCGAGTGGTATTTTGTCCCTGTAATTCCGCTAATTTCCTTATAAATCGATAAATACGATACGTATTGCGAACGTGAAGATAAGTAGATAAAAGAGTGGAAAAATTTTTTAAAAATTTAGAAGAATCGTTTAGATAAAGTTATCAGATGCATTAAGGCATTAAGGCACGCGCACTTTATATGTTTATACTGTATTTTTAAATTTTACATTTTTTCGATCAAATTTGAAAAATTTCTGAATTATTTCACTAATGCTTTTGTCCCATCGAGTCTTCTTTTGTTTAAACATTGTCGCTCGTTCTACGGATCAGGCTTTGAATCATCAATGTGCGTAATGTCTTTGTTCCTGAGCGAAAACAACGCGATGCAAGTCCCTTGTGCGGATCGAGTCCAAAAACACTCGGCGCGCGCTAGGTGTTCGGGATTTCTGGACTGAATATTTATTTAACTTCCGAGAAGGAAGGAACGATTCTCTCGAAAGTAGACTCGCTCGCTCCGTCGTTGCCACATCCATAAGCGAATCGAAGAGGTCATTGTCTTCTGATAGTGTGTTCTGAAAAAATACCGATCAGACTTCCGGCAACTCCTTTTAAGGATCGTCCGAGCGTGTTCCTCACGGGATGAAAGAAAACCGGATGAACAGATGCACATGCTGCATGAAGTGCAAAAATAACACGAGTCACTTGGATCTGTTTAAAGAGAATGTCTGATTTAACACTGCCAATCGAACTGGACCGTATCAAATAATATCAATCGACATTATCTTAGGTCAGATTAGAATAAATGTAAGAAATTAAAATTAAAGATTAATCATGATATTTTATTGTTTTACTGATTACGTTGATTAAAATCGAAAATCTATTAATTAAAATAATTTTATATTACAATATACATTTTTATAATTATGTTAATTATTTTCAAATTACATTAGTTGTGACACTGATATGTGATATTGTTATTTTAAAATTCATTATATATTATTTCTATCTAGTATTATATGTCATTTTACATCATTTTCTAAAAAAAATATTTTTTTTAAATTACATTGGAAACATTGTTGTTTCCTTTACTTTTACAAGAATATCTTTGATCTTGAGTCACGTTTTGACTTTTGAAAAGCGGATTGCACCAGATTCTTGCAGATTCTCTCGTGTACCGTGTTCTAATATTACTCGTACACCAATAGAATATGCGGTGAGTCAGAGACATAACTGAGGTATAATTCGGCGTAAAAAAAACGATAGAAGAGATGAAATGGATGTGACATTCTTGAATCGATATATTTTATCAGATTGTTTAATTATATTTCTCTTATAAATTATATATTTTGGACAAAGATAAAATGTATTATATAATTATATATTTATACAGTAATTAAATTGTTAATGTTATAAACGACAAACATAAATTGAGATCTTTTGGTCTTTTGAGTTTATTTTATGTTATATGTTATATTTCTGTCGATGTTCGAGATCACGAAAGACATTTCATTTTATCAATATTGGAAATACTGTTGGTTATCTCTGCAAAAATCGCTGTTATTGAGCGATTTCTCAAATGATATCTTCGATTTTATTCTCGTTATTTTAGCATCGTCATATCCTCCAACATATTTTTCTTTTCTTCTCTTGTAATTATCGAAAATATAATTATATAAAATTTATCGTATTTAAATATAATTTCAATTAGGAAATAGAGAAGACACAAAGCCTATAATGGATTAAAAAGTTTCATTTACAATCTTGTTAAAGATTGAAATTATATTTGAAGTTGAAATTATATTTCAATTAGGAAATAGAGAAGAGGAAAAATAGACATATTGCCTTTTTTTTAGAAAAAAGAAGAAAATTTAATTTTATATTTTTATACTAATATAGATTAATCTTAATCTTGGTTTAATTTATTCTTTATTTTTTCCTAAATTTTAGAACTACAAAAAAATAAAAAATTAAAGTTGAATCGAATTTAAAATTGATTTTTAAAAATGGACAACATATAAATGGATATTTATATATTTTTATACATCTTATTTTAATGTGAAGAATATGTATATTATGCTATTTTATGCACTAATGCGTGATGTTGCGTAGTCTTTCGACGCAACCTATTGAAATTATAATTGGATATCGGTCATCATCAAGTAAGTTGCGTACAGTTCTGTTTTTCTTCTTATTGATGTTTACATGTGAGTATTTTACATATTCATAAGCGCGAAGAATAGATCAATTTTTAAGACGCAAACGAGTTGTGGGTAAACAAAACTACTTTTTTATGTGCTTAGTATTTTTCTCATGATATAAAAAATCTACTACATTCCTGTATTATGAAATGCGGAAAAAACACACGCGAGATTATTATTAATGATTCATGAAATCACACTCACGTGTGTACATAACAGTCTTTTACATATATCATCTATTCAACATTGCCTTTTATCCTATGAATACATTTCGTATTTCATCATTAAGGATCGCGATGTTCCGTGAACATTGTTTACACTCGTTTAATACAGAATTTTAATTTATGCAAGTTACGATGCAATGAAAAATTAAGACAAATATTTCCTTAACAAAATTCAGTTTGCTACAGTAAATCGAGTAATGCAATGCAAGATCTTCCTACAAGTATAAATGTAGATTTTTTATTTCTTACAGATAATTAACACAAGTGATCCATGTTTTGACATGTGATCAAAATCGCTTGTGTTAATTATCTACGGAAATACACATGCGCGTGCACATGTGTACACATGTAAAAGTTGTAAGAAAGTCGCTTTATCAATGTCACCAACAGCATCATTCGTAGATAATTGATATTATGTGACACACACATATATAATCACGCATGCGTATGTATAAGAAAATAATATTCATATAAATTAGAACAATGATCGAATAGATAATTAGTAATTACGCAAAGCGATGACAAGGCCCAATCAATAGACTTAATGGGTCAAATGGGGAACTTTGCGCCTTGTACTCGCGTTGATTTATACAAAGACGTCGGTTGAAAATTATAATTTCGAAGCTCAATAGAAATGATGACGATGGTGAATTTTGTTGCCGCGTGACCGTGCAATAATATAGTGATGCAGATGTTCGCCTTGTAATCCCAATGGTCATTTGTGTAAATGGTGTCTCGAGAGAATAGATGGAATTATATTTCTCACCTTATTGCTATGTAATCAACATTTCGCATTATCATTCGACATATACGGTAGTTGAAACGGGCGATAATAATTCTTCATTTAATCGAATAAGTACGTGCTGATTTAAAATGCGGTAAAACCTCGTTTTTCTAGCTTTATCCTCAAAGCGTTTTTTTTTTTTTTTTTTTTACAGAATATTTCCTCCATTCCGGTAATTGAGAATATTTCCTCGAATTTTCTATAGAATGTAAATAGAATAAAAAGCTGTTTTCTTGTTTATGTAGGAAAATTATAGTCCAGAACTGATAATATTCCCAGTGCATTATTTCTCGTGTGTTTTCCAACGTATTCTATAAACAGTACTGTGTTTTCCAACGTATTCCATAAACACTACTCAGTGGAATTAAATTTCTTGGGAAAAACGAAATAGCTGCTGTGGAATTTTTCAGTTCAAAAAATAATAAAGAGAAATAAAATAAAAAATAAATAAATGAAAAATGTATAAGAACACCTGATTATTGTATTAATGTATAGATAATAATAACGAAAAAATAACACTTAGTCATTATAAATGACAAGCAAAGTACCTTTAAATTTAAATTTTTAATTGCCTCAAGGAAAAAAGGAAGAATTAAAAATTTAAATGAAATAAGCAATTTTTAGAAAAATCCACGTACAAAGTTTAAAAGGTCCAAAATCTATCATCGTCATAAATAAGAAAGTACTAATAAATATCTAATGTAATTAATATATGTTGAATTATGTTGATTATTAACATCAGATCTTACTCAATAAATCTCACAACGCGACATGCTCCTTATTGCTGATAATGTCACTGCTTACAACCAGAGTTGTAATACTTTCGTCAAGGGTTCACGTAACGTCGCCGATTAGAAAGTAAACGTGCTGTGTAACTTGACATAACTTGGCCTTACGTCAATTTTGTATGTCTCGTATTGCTCTTTCTATCGACCTCTCTTCTTAACTTCATTTACATACGCAAAACATCTCGTGATGCTTCGTAATATCTTGATGTATCACCATCTTGATGTATTACAATTAATTTAACTTTTTGTGTGCGTCTTTCTACTACTTTCAATTATAATGTATACGTAATCGGTTAATTTGTTTATATTATAAATTAAATTGGTTTATGATATAATTTAATTAAAAAAGTTATTACAATTTATTTTTAGTTTAATTTGAATTCCGTGTAATATTCGCGTTTTATTTAATTTCGTGATTACTTATCGAGTTGCGTGGCGATGTTTCGTAATTTTCATAGTATTTGCACTTGGCAATTTTACGTTTAATTAAATATCAAATGTTAACAAACGTAAGAAATTTTGCGACGACTTGAGCTCGGCGAAACGTAATGTTCAAGTGTCTGCACTTCGTGCAGTCGATTCCGCGGTCACATGTGCAATGCGCAGAAATTAATATTTGCACTAAGAGTGCGCGTTAACCTGTTGCACCTCCTTAAAAGCATTATGCAACTAAAGTATACTATTAACAAGAATATTATTTAATATTATTCAAATTTTTTGCACGCGATATAATGGCACTCGTGTCACAGTGGCACGAGCAAGGCGCTCGCATAGATTATTGAACTTAAAAGTTCTACCGTATTTTTTTTTCTTTTACTTCTCGTTCGAAATTTATGCTATTGCTATTGTTATTTTATTACGATACGAGCAACTTTGTTTCGATTAGGAATGCGGGAAAGCTTCTGGTAGAGATTTTTTTCAAAAGAGTGGTGTGCTGGTAGATCGTGCTGGTAATGCAGAAGTCACTTTGCAAAGGTCGTAGTTCTCTCCAGATTACGTGAGACGCGATTTCCTCGGCGTAATCTTCTCGCGCAACGCCACGTAACCGCTCGAACAACATTATCAGACTTTTCTCCGATATATGGCATCCTGTTACATAACTGTGCGCCGTTAAAACCGATCAGGAGGTCAATCATGTAACTTTACATGAAATTTTTCACTTTTCATTTTCACTTTTTACTTTTCACACCTAGACATTTCACGTGAAACTTTTCACGTACAGCGATTATGTATGCAATTTGGATGCGTGGAAAATGAAATCATGAAACATAGTTTCATAGATCTTATAGTTAATGAAAATTATTTTATTACAGTACAGTATTATATACATCTTTTAATAACCAATTGTATATGTACTACGTACACTTAATCCTAACGCAACCTAATCTTCTCTAATTCCGAAGCACATTTATTAATTCCCTAAATTTCCGCCACCAAGGTACATGGCGAAAAAGTTCACGTGAAAAATTTCACATTTTCACGTTTGAGAGAGTTACATGCAACATGTTATCCCGCAAAATCGTATACGATCGTAAGTTCACGTGAAATTTTTCACTTTTCACGTTTCCGCCCTAGGGAAAAAGTTACATGATCGACCCCCAGGAAGAACAATTAGAAAGCTGCGGAGAGGCATTGAGAGCGTGAGCGTTTATGCTATTCGGCTAGTTCTCTCATTCGTTCATTTGTCAATCACAGTAATGGTTCACAAATCCAGCAATTTTCAAACGTATTGAAAAATTTCCATGATTATTTTATAATAATAATAACAAGTACTTTCAAGAAATATAAGGAAAAGTGCGTGTAGAAAATATTATCGTGTTATTAAATTTTTAAATAATTAATTCGTTTATTACTGACGCTAGGCGATTATAATAATTATTGTTATATCAAAGAATTTTGTCGAATATTTGTATAATAACACTTGAAGAATAAAGTATGAATTTTGATTAAATGAAAACAATTTATAATTTTCTTTCGTTTCAAAGTCGATACTCCTTAGAAAGAACATTGAAAAAGCGAATGTCGATTTTCAGTATTAATTGGAACAGAAATTATTAAAATTATTAAAATTATGTCAATGTGCCCGGAATTCTACTTAGAATGAAATTGTAATCATTTCATTGTATATTATTGGTGTCTATATAATATCGAACCTACCTGAACCGGCAACTTTCTCGAACTCAATACATTCCTGACTTCGACAGCTACCGATCCATCTCCAATGTTACATACCTCGTGGTCGAGGTTCTCGCACTCCCTACTCTTTTCTTCATAGAGTCGTACTAGATCCTTGCTCGCTTCGAGGAAGCCTCAGTGATAATTCGAGTTCACATCGGGGATGTTCATTGTTCTTGCCTCGTTCGAATCGGGAGCGCAATTTTTTCCTTGCTTGATGAAACAAATCGTTTGATCCTTATCGATTTTTTACAAGTGTTCGCAACATCTTCGCGTTGTCAGTTGTCTCAATTCGTGTTACGTAAGGTGAATCTCCTTTGAGTTAAGTTTAAAAAAATTGAGCAATAATTAAAAAGATTTTCATTTTATTTTCATTTTAATTTTTTAATACGATAACAATGCAAGAATGAAAACAATATTTATATTATTTTAATGAATATCTTCCTTTCTTAATTTGGATTTTGCTGATTTTTGCTCCATTATTCGATAATTCGATAATAATTATTAAATGTTGGTTTTAATTATAATTGAGGCATTTACATTTCATAAAAATACTCGTTAGTAAAGGTATTGAAATTTCAAAATCATATTTCCAATCTTTCTCAGTGTACAATAATAAATAATATTTTTTGTGACGTAATAATAGCGGAGGATATAATGTATTTTGTATTTGAATTGAAATCGGATATGCTATCGAATATGCAGGAAACAGCAGATAGACGATAACTGAAGGCGTTCCGTATCTTGCTTACGTTCATCTCGTGTTTTCATTGCGTGATTTTAATTACGCAAAGATCAATAGTTGTATATAAACATCCAATTGTGACTAATGGAGAACATGCCGAATAACGAATCATTCACGCGGGTAAGTTTTGCTTAAAAATACTGAGAAATCATATTTTAAAAATATTTTAAAAAGAAGCGAAATAAAGATATAAAAATTCTTTAATGAATGCGATCGAATCAATTGCGATTAATCATTCAATGCCATATCCGCATAAAAACTACTACTGTATATGGGATCAAGTAGAGTCAAGAAACTAAATTATGATAATCACCAGCATTATACATGTCTGATTTCTACATTTAAGAACATTTATACAATTTACGTAAAACCCTTGCCGGTTTTAAGCAACAAGCAAAAACATTACTAAAATAAAAAAATTACATTATTGAATCCCATTACCTTCTCTTTCACCTCTTTTTCGTCTTCCGAAAATATTATCTGCGGCACAGCCTAGTAAACATCTTTGTATTTCTCAATAACATCTCTTTTTTTTTTAGTAATTTATTATCGAATGATTAATTTATTATCGTTAATTTATTATCGAATGATAACTTAGTCTCAAAGTTATAATTCCGAGTTGAATATTTTAAAATGATCTTACACTTCGGTATATGGGCGATTGGCCATGAATCGCGAGAGAAATGCCAAGGTTGTTCTAGAGCCGCTTGGCGGAAACACACGGATAATCTTTGTTCGAATCCGGAACTTTGGTGACGGATTCTTTATTGCCGGGAGATCTCGATGTGGCAAGCCCGGTAACAGTTGGAAATGCCCGGCAACGCCAGGGTCATGATGACGGTGATGCGAAGTAATTTCCTCTTCGAGCTGAAAGAGAAAGAGCTCCAACTGCGAAGAATCGACCTGACGAAAGGCGTACGCGCGTGTATTCTCGAGGTGTATTTTCGTTCGGCAATAATAGTTCGTTGTCCTTAACGAGAAACGCGCCTACTGGTACCAACTGACGTTCTCTCTTTCTCTTTCTCTCTCTTTCTCTCTCTCTCTCTCTCTCGGCCGATTGGTTTGAGAACGATCCAATTAATTCCAAATCACGGAGCCGAATCGAAATCCGTTGTAAAAATACAGTTCTTCGGATCTTTCCGACAGCCGACCGTTTCGGAGTTGCTTTTTTATTGGAAATGTTAAATCTAATTTGCATTCGGATGTGTCCTCAGGAATTTCGTAAAGATTCGCGAAGATCGAAAAACAGAAACTACAGAAAAGAATACTAAGTGTATTTTTTTATTTCTTTCCGCCGGGTTGCGAATTATTATTTTTCAACGCTACGTGACGCTTCGATGCACCTTTTTATCCTTATCCCTTAACTTAGCTCGATTCTAATATAAAAATCATATTTACAAAAAAAAATAACACATTTTTCTGGAAATTAAAATATATTTAAAATAAAATGTAAATAACATAAGAGATATATTAGAACTATATGAAGACGGAAAGTCGGAAGAAACAAAGAGTAGAAAGTTCAACTAGGACAAGCGGATCAAACAATGACGAGACAAGTGTACTCTTGCGCAATTTGTTTTGCACATTACCTTCTTAATTGTCACGATGATATCGAGCTTCACATACAGGTTAATGATCCTTTCCTGGCGACAAAGCGTCACAAAGTGCACTTTCAGGTTATCGTCATCGTCTTGAACATGAGCGGTGACTCATGTAAAAAAGAACGCTACGTTGCTCCAGAGATCATTGTCTCTTTAGCCTTGAATTTCCGCACGCACGTGTATTTATTTATATTTATATTAGGTTTAATTATGCGTTAGATAAAAATTTTTTTAACAAAACAGAATTGCAAGACTTTGGAAAGAGGAAAAAATTCTCTAAATATAGAAATGTTAGCGTATATTTAGAACAATATTTCAATCGAGGCACGATTTTGCATTTTATTTTCAATTAATCATGTTTTGCATCCGAAACGAGTTTCGCACAGCGTTACGTAGTTGATCGATTGGAACTTCGCTCGATCCAACGACAACTTTCTACAAGCTCAACGTTCTGCAAGACGTCGTAGAGACGTGAATTCACGTAAAAGGCAAGGCACCAACAGGACACAATAAAAAATATGCTATTTGTAAAACGAACAGAGTGAAGGCGAAACATGGTAAACAGAACGCAAAATAATCAGAGATACAGAAAAAAATATAAGACAAAGTAGAAATGAAGCTTATCAAAGTGCAAGCTATCAAAGTGCATGTGAGATGATCAAACTGTATGTGAGAAAAGCAAAATACAAAATAGACGTAAAATAAGGAAGGATGTAGAACAAAACGTAAAATACAGAAATTTATTATCGTGATATAGAACAGACAGAATTTTATTATCGTGATATAGAAGTTGAAGTTAATGATGAAGTAATAATTTATCGAGCGATCCTCTTAAATATCCAACGAGAGATTAAATCACTAGACCGCATTATCTGATTTTACGATCAAATTTCCTCGTGTAACGATCGACATCGATTACTTTCTAAAATTGTTGCTATTGTTGTTGCAACTGCGGTACGCCGCTCGTAAACGTTATCGGTCGATCGATGTATACCTCGGGTATCCGGATACGATTATAATAATAATTGTTCGGGTGCGCAATGATGTCCGGGGCGATTATTGCCGTAATTGCTCCGGACAAACGAGCGAGTGTAATTTTCAACGTTCGCACACGCTCGAATGCCGTAATCGTAATTGTCGCGGAGGACTTTTTGCCACCGCTCCAAAATACACCGGCGCGCAATTGTAATACCGTAATTACCGTGTCGGATAAGTCGGTCGAGGTCGATCGTGATAGGATTTTCCGGCATTTCCAACGTAAATTGCATATTTCATCATGAATTTGAACGGCGGCTTCGTTGGATCTCTAGTTTCAGTCACCTTTGTCTAAAAAAAACATCGACCGCGACTTCGGCGACGATATGCGAGTTTTATAAATAGATCGTGTTTTGTAAATTAATTCGACAAATAAAAAACTTGCTTGTATAACATATTCTGTACGAGAGATAGCAGAAATAAGTGCATTAGTTAATAGCGCTTTAAAGATAGAAGATTTTGCTGAAATATCTAAAAGTTTGGCCAAATATAGATCTAAAAATAATTATGTAGAACATTCAAATTGGTTGCTAGAGATTGGTTACAAAAAAATTTTATTATCGTCATGCTTAAATGTTTTTTAATAATTTTGATGACTCAACAAAATTATTTTCAGACTTTCAAATTTTTCAAATTCACTTCAGCAAAATTGTTCTTTATATATATAAACATGCTTGTAAATATCACTCGCGATATTAATCTACGGACGATCATTAATCTACGAACAGCCACAATGCATGAATGATTTATGTAATCACGTCGATTGTCGTCATTGATTCCGTTCATTCATACTTTTACCATTCTCTTTCCCTCTCGCAAACAGTGGAAATCGGCCGCTAAACCTCCTTGCCGCCGAGGTGATGTCGCTCGTTAAATATCATAACATAGATATTTTCCTATTGCGTTTGAGAATCTGTTTTGATATATCGACGAATTCATCAAGATGTTAGATGAACGCTGACAGATGAACGCGAACGAATGAGCGACTATTTGCAACGCGTGCCACTTTTCGTAATACGACGGCAAAGTAAAACCTTTCGAAGTGTAAAATTTAAGTGGAACGTGTTTTCCATACTTGCAACAACATAACATTTGCACATGCATCAGCATTATGAGACAAATATATACCGCGTTCCACAACGTGCGGTATTTGACCGCGCTTACACCTAGCATTAATTGTTTTTAGCGTTGAATTTATGATCAGGCTATAAACCACCAGACGGATCTGTCGGTGATCTTGACGAGCAATGCCGCTATCCCTTTGTGATTTTTTTCCGCGTTATACGAGTTCGTATACAGAGAAAGCTTCAAAACTATTTAAATATCCTCTTCGCACGATCGTAAAAACGGCACAATTATCAGCCATCAGTTGAAATGAACCGAAGGAAAGCGCATTACAATAACCCCTTTTCCACGAGAGACAAACGCCGGAAATATCATGACAATAATGACACTTTCGAAAGAATAATTTATTCGGGTCTTGATATCCGTGGCGCTTAATCGATACAAGTGCTTCATTCTTCTCGCACATGTCGAAATAGCACGTGCCATGACTTTTTTGATTGTGAAAATCTTATCGCTGACATCGGGAAAAATTCAACACCGCGACTTTACGCAATTGCGTCTCGTGAACTTCCGCGATTTTATTTTATTTTTAGATCAATGAATCTATTTTTACATAGGATTTGTTTTATTCTTAGGTAAAATAAAGTTTCATTTTGCAATCCTCTATTGTTTCGAATATTACTTTGTCATTATTATTAATTGTCCATCATTATACATTATATATACATTATATATACGTTTTCGTTTCCATTAAACGTCGACACTTGTGTGTCTTTTAAAGTGAAAAATTATCAATGTGGAGAGTCTGTAATTCGCGCGCATTCTTTTATAGCGAGCATAAAGGCGAACGTTTCATTTTATTTTTTTTGTGAGCCCGTTTCGGCATCGACTGTCCTAGTTACCTACATTTTAACAAAGACCGAATGAGAATGTAACATTAAGAAGAGCAAGATGAAGCAGGATGAACAGATGGGCTCACGAAAAAATAAATCGGTCGCACAAATAACGGCACCGACTTTCCAGTGGATGAACTAAAGTGAGAGAATGAGAAACATAAAAATAGCCGCGAGTTTGTTGATTTCTATTAATGTCTGAACTTCTCAATTGTATTAAAAAGTGTATGGTCAAAAATGGATTTTAAAACTTTTTGAACACGTTCTATATTAAAAAAAAAAAAAGAACTTAAAGTTAATTAAAAAAGATAACGTCTGATGATTACACTAATTACAAGAGATATAAATTTAAGATACAAATTTAATTTTTTTATAATTCATATTTGTTGATTACGCTTCTAAAGATTATCACTATAAATGTTATGTATTTTAAACTACACAGAAAGAACGATTTTACTGAAATATTTAAAAATTTATTCAGGTAAAGATCTGAAAATAATTTTTTGAATCATCAACATAATTATGTAGGACGTTTAAACATGATAATACTACAAAAATTCTAACAATCAATTTGAACACTATGTAATTATTTTGATAGTTCAACAAAATTATTTTCATATAATAGCCACATTTTTAAATATTTCAGCATAAATATTTCAGCTCCGATATCTTTGTTCTTTTTGTGTTTATTTTTTAATATTCTTTTTTTAAAGACGAATTTATATATTAAGACATGAGATGTATATCGCAAAGAAATTATATATATATATATATATATATATATATATATATATATATAAAATCTTTTTAAATTCTATTAAATTTACGTAACATCATATGTTGTGTAATGTCATATTTTTACATATAAGGACGAATACATTTTTAATCAGTATTTCGTAAAGATGACTTAAATAAATAAAACAGCTTTTTTCCTTTTACATCTTTTTTCGATGGAACAATGTAAGGCTTTCACGAAAAGTATGCAGGCCCCCCTCTTCAGAAGGGGAAATATTAAAGAGTAAGCAATGTGCGAGGGAGGAGGAGACGAACGAAAGAACTCAAAGCGGCAAGGTATCGACTCTTTGCCCCTCTTCTCTCGCTAGCTGCCCATCGTAAGCAGCAGTTTGCTTGTCACGATGGGCCCCAATGTCTCGATTATTCGTTTAACGGGACTCGCACGTCCACGATGGTCGGATTTCTCCAGAACGTAGTGGGTTAAGGATTCAGCTCGTCGCGTTCAGTCTTCTTCTAGGCGAGTACGCGCGTGGACTGCTCCGATTCCGTGCACAAAGAGCATCGTCGAGCTTATTTGAGAAACTCATCTCGAAAATCGTCGAACCAACCGTCGAACAAACCGTCGGGCAAAAAAGGAATTGCGATTTTTTTTTTTTTCAAATCGCAATCTCTCCCTCGACATTAAAAGGGGATACAAACCGAATCGATCGTCTCCGATAGTTTGATTTGACTCGACTGGATGCGGTATTTAAACTAATCATAACACGATGATGATACTCTTATTTGATCGCCAAATGTAATAAATCCTCGCAATACTCCGCCAGTGTTGTCATAACATTATTTAACACTTGACTCACGACACTTGAAATCTCGCGCAGTTCGTAGAGAAATCCGTTTTCGCGTGTGACTGCGAAAAAGGGGCTGAAACTTTTGTCATCCCGCGTTGCATGACATTCTGGCTTGGAGTTTGTAAGAAGGCCCTCCTGTCAGTGACGCAAGACATCCTCTTCGTTTCCCAGCGTCCAAATGAAATGTGCGCTACAGCGTACACGTGGTGTTCAGATCGGCGGTGAATGTCGCCGCGAGTAACTTCTCGAGTGTTATCTCCAGACGACAAAACTTATCTTTCTTCACTCTCCTCTCTCGTCGGGTCGAAGCGGAAAATCATTTTTTCCGAATATTGAATTCAATATAAAAATCGTGCTTCTGCACTGAAATCTAAAAACTCGACATTTCCAAACAATATAATTAAAAAATATACAAGGTCGGATGAATAAAATTTGTGAAGGTCAAGTCACCGAGTTGTGAAAGACTCTGACGAATTATCGAATAAAGTTTCGAGAATATAAGACGGCACGTGACGAGGAAGAGAGAAATTTTTGAAATTTAAATATTCATCATTCAACGATAATTCGGCCTCTTGAATGTATGTGTCTGTGTCGTGACGGTAATTCGAGTGGGCAGTGGGCTTTGATATATCTGTCCGCGTACAACGCACAGCACGTCTGTGCTCTTCGCGCACGTACTTTCTCGTTAAGCGGTTCAACACGGGTTCCGTACTGTCGAACGTAAGTCGAGACGCAAGAGCTTTGGAGTTTGCTCGTTTTCCCGCGGATATTTTTTACGTGATAATTTTTGATAGTATATATCGCAAGAGGCAATATCAAATGATTTCTTCTTTTTTCTCGAAAGGTGTTCCTGGAGCATCGGGGTAAGGATGAGGTAGGGCAGCTAGTCGGTGCCAAAACCCATGGCGCAACACCCTTAGTCATGGCATGTCGGAACGGACACTACGACGTGGCGGAATATCTCATCGAAAAATGTGGGGCAGACGTGGAGCAGCCCGGATCAGGTGAGATCGCAAGATCCTTTCATCGATGGCCTCTGTTTCAGGTCAACGATCCGTTTGATTACCGGGAACAACCAATGAATCGAATTGCAAAAGAGATGCTCGGCAATGATGCATTTTATCAAGTTTTCCTCTTTTCTCTTTTAAATCAAGCTTGAGACTTTGTTCTTACAAATGCTTTGCATCGTAATTCACAATATTTTGCTTATAATTATTACGATTATATTACTTTTTTGCAAATCGAGATTTAAATCGTTTCGATGCTAAGAGCTTACCGGAATGTTTCTTTGGATATAGTGGTTTTCGAAGGCGAGACAATCGAGGGTGCACCACCCCTATGGTGCGCGGCGGCAGCTGGTCACTTGACTTTGGTCAAACTGCTGGTGAAACGAGGCGCCAAGGTGAACTCCATCACGAAAACGAATTCCACACCCCTGCGCGCTGCGTGTTTTGATGGGCACTACGATATCGTCAAGTTTTTAGTGCAAAACGGTGCAGGTGAAGAACACGAGATACAAATTCGTAAATTATATTTTTAAGTCTTGTACAATACCTCTCCCTTGTAAAAGTATAAACGTAAGTAAAGCGAATTCCGTGACTTGGAAAAATATGAGAGACGTCTGCGAAAGTTTCGAGGTAAAAACTACAGTTTTCAGAAGTAAAAATTACTAATACTAATCAAGATTCTATATACAAAACAAAGATTTATATTTTATATATTGAAAAGTAAAATATTTAAAATACTCCGAGCAAATTCCCGTTGGAATCGCGTCAGTATCTTCTCTATTACAGATATCGAGATGGCGAACCGACATGGGCATACATGTCTGATGATCGCGTGCTACCGGGGTCACGTTAAAATCGCAAAGTTCCTACTCTCTCTGAAAGCGGACGCGAATCGTAAGTCCGTGAAGGGTAATACGGCGCTACACGACTGTGCCGAGAGCGGATCCCTGGAGATATTGAAGATACTCGTCGAGCACGGCGCCCAGATGGACGTGGACTCTTACGGGATGACGCCACTTCTCGCGGCAGCAGTAACAGGTTAAAGCAGAAAGTTCCACGCACCACTCGAAGGTTCCCCTAAGACAGTTTATTTAGCTCGTCCGAAGCGATCTGTTCCGCGATGCTTAGACGGCTGAGGAAAAAGCGAGCGCTGACCGAATGTCTTTTCGTTTCCTCTCTTGTAGGTCATACGCATATCGTCGAGTACCTCATAGGCATTCCGCAATTGTTCAGCAGGAAGGAACGTATCGATGCGCTGGAATTGCTCGGGGCGACGTACGTGGACAAAAAGAGGGATATGATTGGTGCCCTGCAGTTCTGGAAGCGAGCCATGAACGAGCGGTATGTCTTCCGTAGATGAACGAATTTTAAAATCCGTGCATTTATCTTAAAACGTGTTGTGTCTTGTATAATCTTGAAGATACGATTTTCGAACGCAAAATGACCATATAGATGTGTCTTACTTAAATTTTTTTAAACGAATTTAATCGATTCTAGCTTTAAAAATATGATTATCGCTGTATCCTTTGACTTTATATGTATAATTTTCTCCCTCAGATATCGGGGAGATGGTCCGGTAATATCGAAACCTGAATCTCCGCCACTTGTAGCTGCTTATGATTTCGCTCGAGAGGTAATCGAACCCGAAGCTTTGGACGACCTATTGGCAGACCCGGACGAAATGCGCATGCAGGCACTGGTGATTAGAGAACGAATATTAGGACCGGCTCATCCGGATACTAGTTATTATATTAGATACCGCGGAGCGGTCTATGCGGACGCGGGTAAATTCCGTCGCTGCATCGAACTGTGGAATTATGCTCTTGACATGCAACAGAGCATGTTGGAGCCGCTAAATCCTATGACGCAAAGCTCTCTATTCAGTTTTACCGAACTCTTCAGCTTCATGGTGGGTGAGGAAGGCAGACAGACGAATAGAGGTCGAAGGGTACCGCCAGTAAAGAGAGAGGATCTGTTGAAAGTTTTTGAGAAAGCTGTAAGTGCACATCGTGTTGTTAATCGATATATCTCAATCCATCAATATTTATTACGATAAAAAATTGTTTGTAGGTTAACGAAGTAGCGAAAGGAAAGCAAATGTTGGATAAGATGGGCGATTTGGCGTGCGAGCGCGATTTGACATTTTTGAACAGAGTCCTCGTTATCACTCTCCACTTGGCGTGTCTCTTAACACGCGAAACCGGGGAAAAGGGCAGTGAGGAATATCACGCTTTACACAAGGAGCTCTACAAGTTAGTTCGAATAAACGCCAGAGGCAAGCAAGTGAGTGGCAGTTATAACAATTATCCGATAATAATTGTGAGAGAATAGGGTCGATTATCGATATCTACACTTTTTCGGTCTTGTGATGTGTTTTCAGGGCCGTGACGCATTGCAATTAGTTCACAGTGAAGATGGTGCCCTGGTTGGCAGGTATCCCACATGCAAGTTTCCGTCTCCTCACTTGACCAAGGCTTTGCTGAGAGTGGGCGCGAATGTGGCTGCCAAGGACAATGATGGTAACACGGCTTTGCACCTTACCGCGCTATTGCGTCCTTGGCGACCGATCCTGTCGGTCGATCTACTAGACGCCGGCGCACATCTCGATACGGTGAATAATGACGGCAAGACATTCGAAATGCTGTTGTGTAATAAGGAACTCTATGATTCGATTTGCCCACTCAAGTATACCACACTCGCCTGTTTGGCCGCGCGAGTAGTCAGAAAGACGCAAAAGATCAGCAGAGTGCCCGCGCATCTCCGCGCTTTCGTTGAAATGCACTAGTAATAACACATCGCCAGTGAAATAGTCGTAGCAGACACACATTTCTCTAATTGAGAAAGTATGACGACTGGAGAGCCAATGGTGATAATTCGAGCGTTAACCAATTCGATTCACAATTTACTCAATTTAACATCGAGATTCACCTTTCTATAAAGTCTCAAAGTCACTTTAATTTTTGAATATTCTTTTAAGAAAGTGATTTTGAGATACTCCATATATAATTCGTATTAAAACAAAGATAAAAGAGTTATTCTCGAGAAGCACAGATCTTCTATTCGACGGTACGAAGCACACGTGATTCCAAGAAGATCTTTTCTCTAATAATATAAAACATGTTTCGTAATAAGATTTTTATAAATAAGAAATAAATTAAGTTTTCAATTTTGATTGAAAACTTCGCTATTACGCTTCGTGATTCGTTCAATCTAAGCAGACTTCAAACTTATATATCTTTAAAAATTATACGGGAACATTATGCAAGGTGTTCTACTTATAAGCGGCCATCTCTTTTTATCTCGTAAATTAAAGGAGACAAATTTAATAAATATAATATAAACGAGAAAAATTAGTTTGAAATTTTTCGTGTTTCTCTTTATTACCAAATTGAAGAAGCAGGTTTTCAGCGAAAGCGAAACGATGCGTATCGCAAGTTTGAGTCTCATTTTTTCCATTCTTTTTTGTTAATTTCATAAGTTATTCTACTTATTACATTTGGATATGAATATGAATATAAAAACGGAGCATTATAATAACTTAAAATCTTTCTATAAATTATTAGTTATTTTTGGTTTTTGATTTCAGGAGATATTCATAACCAAAAGTTATCATTAGGAAAAATGTTTTCTTTTATAGAAATATTTAAATCATGTTATTTTAACTTCTTTATAATTCAAATTTATTTGATTTATAAAGAATTAGAAAATAAGTAGAAATGTAAGAAATATAACAAATAGTAGAAATATAAGAAATATGTTCTTTTTTTAAGACTCCTGACTACTCAATTAACTCCGTGTGACGGTAGCAACACAACGTCGATAAAATTTAGAAGCTTATTTATCCTTGTTTATCTCATCCTTGTCCTTGTTTATCTTTATATTAAGTGACATTAATAGTGAAAGTTTTTTGTTGCACCTAATTTTGTTATATATTTAATCGTACAGATGTGACTTGTCTTACCAAATTCGTAAAAATGGATGACAGCCAAAGTTATCTTTGAATTTTATACATAAAAATATATTTTTTACCTCTTTCAACATCTGTCAAATCGTGTGTTTTTCTGTCTGAATAGGTTTTACTTCACGTGCCTTTTATTGACTCTCAGGAGGGAAAAAGATAGTAGTCGTCAATTTTCACAAGTGTCAGTCTTAAAGCCAAGTATCATTTTAATCAAATATCTTTTTTGCAAATTACATGCAATAAATTTCACTATATCATTTCTCGCTTATGTCACAATTCCAATACAACCGCAGCGATTGGTCAGGAGCCTTAAAATTTAATAATTTTTTACTACTGTTAGCCAATGTATCCTTATATTTATTTCATTTATGATATAAAGAGATGGTCACTTCTAGTAAAACATTATTTATTTTATTAAACTATTAAAAATGTTATATTTAATGAAACGCAATTTTATACATTTTGCTTATCTATATACATATATATATTTTTTAATACGATTTTGGCAATTCATAAAATATCTATTTTCATAAAAAGAATAAAAAAATTAAAAGTAAAAGATTAACGCAGGGAATAAGCTTTATTTTTATTACGATTAATAATTTCCCTTTTACATTTTATAATTATTTAATCGGATTTTATTTAAAAATTTATCAGCGATATTTTTATAAAATTGAAATAAAATCAATTATTCACATCTTTAATAATCTCTTGTTTACTATTGTTTTTAATAGGTAAAATTAGTAAATTAGCAATATATTTTGATAGGTCTCTTTGGTGTCAATGTGCAATGATTTAAAAGAGAGATTTTGAATCTTGATGAACTAGATGAATGTCCATTGGTACAAGGTGATAATGCAGATATTGTGATTTTACTATTGCGAACTTGGCTAATTAAAGGCCTCTCCCTTTATACATAAACCCCACCCGCGCGCAAGCCATATTATATATACATTATTACGTTGATAACGCTTAGCGATAACATAAATGTACGTTGACTTCAAGTGTGTTATCTTAGAAAAGTAACTTTTTACCTTGCTGTATAAACGAATAAAAAGAAAAACATGGATTTGTAATAAAAGTTTTCTGACACTGTGAACAGTGAATGCAAATCTACACTTAGCATACTATAATTTTGTAATGTTTTGCTTATATATAAAATAATATTATTACAAGATGTTTGGGTTCTTGCATATATGACAAAATATAACAAAACAAAATATAAAACAAAATTATAATACGTTACGTTTATATCTCGTTATAGCACGTTTCGAATGCCACACAGATTACTTCAGACTTCGCTGATTATTGATATGCCAATGCAAACAACAGCGATCGGAATTGATGATTCACTCGCGGTATATAAGTCATGAATTTCTGCGCCTTCATACCTTTATTTCAAATGTGATAATTCACGTATACATAGGTAATAGAGAAAAAGAGAAGTAAAAAAAGAGAAACGTGTTTCGCTTTACATGATTATATATAAATCTATACAATACATATAAAAATGGACGTGTGATGTTTAACGTGCCTTTTTTTTTCTTTTTTTTTCCGAGAGATGTCGGTGCACTCTTCGCGCGCTAAACGTGAACACGGTTGTCGGCAATACTGTTTGTACTATTAATATTAATTTACACGAATTACGTACCCGTATTTACCGTATTATGCAATTTTATATACGTTTTACATGTTTCGTTCGAGCGGTGGTCCCGTTACTGGCACACTTGTGCGCGTCTGAGCTATTAACTGCATCATCGTCATATTACGCCGGGACCTCACATTGCGATTCTCTACAAACATAGTAATCCTTACACTTGCCCCGCGTACCGAAAGCTGTTTTATAATGTATAGGTAGACAAAGAAACAAAATACAGGTGTGATTGAAAGTACGACTTTGCGATTTTTTTCGTTCTTTTTACTCCGTACGACTCACCATTTTCATAAGACACAATGTTGCTCGTGATAGCTTCCCTGGAAGAACAACATACTTGCATAAGGTGACTGTTCGTCAATTGTTAAAACTTACCTGACTTTGTCACATTTTGGGAAAGATGTTTCTCATACGTGACCTGGAAATAATCAATAATATCCATATTGTATCTATACCCCAGTGTAATAAAAAGTATTCCTTATACGATAATTCATATACGTATTATCTCATTCTATTTCACGAGAAAGAAAAATGCCTCTCGTTTTCGCGCGACAAGCATTAAAAGATTGCATTGTGCGAATCGCATAAATATATCACAATGGCAAAAGAATAAACACGTCTTGGTCCCTAAAGTCGAATTATTAATTCGAAAAGACACGAGCACCGATTCTCGAGGAATAATATAAGTAACAGTGACGATAATCACCACGTTAATAACCTTGTCTGTATTGCGTATCGGAATCCTGACTAAATATCATATCAATAACAAAAAAAGGGATAATACCACATCTCCTTTACATGAATACGTAAGAATTTAGTTCGACATTGAGAACAAACGGAGGATCGGTTGCTTGAAAAGTGCCAACGTGTGCGCATTTTTTATCGCCGATCGCAGGTGGGAACGTTAACGACGAAAACACTTACCAACGAAAGTACATTAATAAAGTTCTGGAAAAAAAACGCAGTGTTCCGAATCACGATACAAGTTGACAGAGATTGTACACAAACTATGTCAATACTTTGGAATTGGATATAAAATCATCGACGCGTACAGAAGATTTCGCCGTTCACCATTCACATTTCTACACACAGAATCAAACAAACCACGTTAAAAAGACGACGAGAATCAACCCCACATTAACCATTTTCCCTTTGTCGGTAATCGTACTATTAAAAGATCCATCGATGCGTCTCAATCTCATCGATAGTAAAAAATATCGCTAAAAATTATTGGAGATGAAGAACATATTTAAGTGACAACACCATGCACAGGTAGACTCGCGAGTATCGCTTTTAAACTCTCGCTATTAATGATAGAACAAGTAATTGTTGCTATCTAATCGGGGCCAAATATCGTCAATCGGCACTCTCTTCTCGGGACCGTCTCCGGAGAATCGGGGAGGAAAATCATCTGAAAAAGTATCTCACCTGCGAGCGTGAACGAGCACCATCTCTTCCCTCATTGCGCAGACTTCCCAATTGCAAGATAATCGGAGGAGTGATCTGTATTTTAAGACATATCAATAAACCGAATGGACTCGTATCTGCTGAAAATGCAACGTGTTTACGGAACGCGTAACCGTACCGTCAAACGCGTTGCATTGCATGCTGAAACTCACTTAAGATCCATCCGAACCGACAAAAGTAGCAGCTTAAAAAAAAAAAAAAAAAAAAGATAAAATTTCACACAACAGCACAGAAATAAAACACAACGACCAACATGGTTTTTTTTATGATCAGAACGGATTTGGATTTTATTCAATCACTGTTATGAGATTGTGGTTATACAACAGTGTTATACAATGCACAGAATGTTCCTCGAGATCTACATGGCGAGAGGAGATTTATGTTTACCAAAAAATAATATTTCAAAAACATGCCACAAATTCGTCCATTGCATCAGGCTTGACCAGAGTCCCGTCCGCGAACAGAAGAATGTTTGCAAGAAAACAGATAGAAAAGGTCAAAAGACACTATTCGACATCGCGGGAGATACGGTTTACTTTTTGGTAAACATATCACGGTGCATAAAACGCAGAATTTTGCCGAATCCAGTCGTCCGATGTATGTACGTTCGCCAAAGTCTCTCGAAGCGAGTGAACTGAGAGGGGATCTTCCTTAAAAAAAAAAAAAAAAAAAAAAAAAAAGAAAAAAAGAAAAAAAGAAAAAAAAGACGACTACAACAAATTTCACGTATTCTTCATTTAGATCATTAAATCATTTACAAAGATGCAACACAGTGTACGTAATACAGCAAAAAATAAACAGAAAGATAATAATAAACGATGTGATCGCATTAGAAGTCGTGGGCGACGAAGCGCAGTCCTCTGTCAAACACCACACGTGCTTTTTCTTGCGCATACGAAAGTACGAACGATACTATGAGAATCCAACACATATAAGTCCACGATCTGCAAAAATTTTAAACGAGCATACCTCGATAAGCCGCAAGCCGGAAATCTAATCCGAAGCGAATTGTCGAAATCTAATCCGAAGTGATTTTACAACGTTCAAAGTGTATTTTCATGATCGAAAGATTAATCTCTATCCCTTGGTGAATTCAACTGCGAATGCACAGCATAGCGTCATAGATCGGAGTGATGGAGAACCGATCGATCTCTCGTCATGATAACTAAGAAGTAAAATCTTACAGACTACAGTATCGCTAATTACTGTAAATAACCTGTAAATAGTGAATAACCTACACACTGAAAAGAAACCTACTAACTTACAATAAAATCAACCTAAGCCTAAACAACTAAACTATAGTCACGATCGCTAGAAAAAAAAAGAAAAGACTGATTTTAAAAAGTGGACTATTAGTAGACTTCCACTGTAAAAAGGAACGATAATCTGATGGTAAATAATATAGAATTGCAAAGTTAAAGGAAGGGGGGGCGGTAAAGAGAGAAAAAGAAAGGGAGATTATGGAGAATAACCGTCATAACAGTAGCCGACATGATCGTTTCAACGTTGAGTAGCCATCGTATGAACAAGACTTGCTGATCTTCCAAAGACAGACACTTCTCACATTCACCGTCCTAAGTTCTGCCAGACAACTAGGATGAATTTCGAGTATTGTCATCAGGAGTAGAACAATCCTGCAGACGACACATAAACACCCAGCTTCCTCACGCTGCGTCAATAAGTTATGGTTAAGCATCGAATTACAGCCAGTATAATCTTTTTATTAATGTTACCTTAAATTCTCGAGGCTACCCTTTGGTTCTTAGTACAGACGAACGTCGATCGTTCTACCGTCGATGCGCGATCTATTCATCATAGCTAATTACGGTCATTAAGGAAAACTCGTTTATACAAACTTTCTCCTTTCCCGTATATAATTACATATAGCACGTATGATTATCATATGTGTTATATATAATTATTCATACAAACCGACTGTTTTTTTTTTATATCTCATAATTGACAATATAAAGAAAAAAAGGAAATAACCAGATTTCCAGTCAATTTGTTTTTTAAATATCTGCTTTGAAAAGGATACTCACAGCACGCTCGGCATCCCATTCAGATGCGAACCGTACCATGCCCATATCAGTACCCCTCATTTCTGCAAATTTTACCTCTCCAACATCCTGGAATTTGTCACGTAACATCTGCCATGTAGTATTTGGAGGTAGCTGTAACAAGATAAGAATAAATTAAATATAAAATTAAATATCGAGTCGCGAGGAAAAAAAAGTGATGGAAGTACGTACATTGCCTATGAGTATAGTATCGGATATCGGTCTTGAACCATTGGAATTCTGACGATTTCCGCCACCACTTTGTCCCTGATTTCCAGAAAATCCACCGCCGCCACCGGAAATGCGATCACCATCTCCTCGATTAAATCCTCCATCAAAATCTCTACCGCCACCACCAAAGTTGGACCCACCAAAAGCATTGTTACCACTAAAACCTATGTCATTATCTAACTTAGATAATCCACGTGGCGTAAACGAATTGTTTCCTTGTCCACCAGCCAAAGAAGCCTGTAAACCGCTTAAGCTACCAACGCTGCCTCCGAAATTATTCAAATTCGATGCTAATTCATTCGTCAATGAAGGATTCAGTAACGAACTAGTAGTGAGATTGGCACCTAAGCCAGCGCCAGCGAGGCTAGCTTGAAGAGCCGCTGCATTAGTATTCGATAATGCCGATGCTGTGAACAAATACGATTATTTAAGATTATCTTATGATCATCTTTTTATTTCAAGATATTAGTTTATTTGTGATAGCAGATGATTCTTACCCAACTGTGCCGGTACAACATTGTTTAGACCGGCGCCAAAAGCGCCCGCTGCTAGAACAGGTGCAGAAATCGGATTCACTACTGGTGGATTATTCGCTTGTACATTGGGAATATTTCTTGCAACATCCAGCAGTCTATTACCACCGGCACCGAGTCCCATACCAATTCCCTTTAAACCTAATTTACAAAGTATTCATTTAACATTAAACGAGTTTATTAAAAGTGCTACATATGTCGGTCACGGACTGATAAATATGTAAGTACCTTCTGGTAATTTAGGCGGCATGTCAGGTTCATTAGCTCTGTCGAGTCTGACGGTCATGCGTCTATCGTACAATTGTTGATTATGAAGCATCGAAATAGCCTGAACTGATTCCACTGGATGATCGTATTCCACAACTCCGAAGCCTCTTGATTTACCATCCTTATCTTTTCCCAATTCAACATGCAATACTTTCCCAGCCAATTTAAAAACTTCAAGTAATTTTTTTTCGTCCACTTTATAGTCCAGCTGAATAAATAAATATATTTCTTCAATGCATAAATATGCAATTATTATTTTTTTTAAAGTATATTCATGTCATACTAACATTTGCAACAAAGACCCTTGTAACTAAAGGACCGTTAATACCAAGAGATTCTAAGAATTGTGTACTAAGACCATAGGTATTCCCAAATTTATTGTCACCTCCACCGCCGCCGCAGCCACCACCACCGCCACCGCCACCTCCTCCATTACCACCACCACCACCACCTCCTGCACCACCAGGTACCGACATGTTTTGTCTGCCACCACCTTGTGATCCACCTCTGATGGGATCTCTGAATCTATCGTCTCGATTTCTATCGTTGTTACGACCTGTAGTTAAACGACCATATTTGTCGCGTTCCACATCAAAATCCTGCAAAATATATAAAAGTATATTTGATAAAAGACAAGAAAGCTTGTTAAATTAAATATTTAAATGTTATTAAAATTAGTAAAAGAAAGATGCGAAATATCGCGACTAAAGAATCCTTGCATTTACTTCTTTAACAACAAGCTTTCTCCCTTTGATATCATATCGGTGCATCTTTTCTACTGATATCTTGACTGATTCTGGATCTTCAAATTCCACTATCCCACATCCTCTAGGTTTGTCATTCTCGTCAGTAAAGAGCTCGACATGTGCCACCTTGCCAACCTCGCTCCTGAATAGATCCTTGAGATCTTGCCATCGAAAATCATAAGGAATGTTTGATACATAAATCCGTCGGTCGGAGGATTTTCTGACGCGATCATTTCTCTCTCTGCTACGATCACGACTGGCTGAGTTCAGACGATTGGGTCTGTCCGATCTTCGATTACGATCACGCTCCCTGCTTCTATCTCTGTCGTCATTATTCTGTATCTGATTGCTATAATCATACATATAAAATAACATTACACTTGACTAGTATATACAAAATATATATAGAACTGATATTGGACAATAAATCACAGCTGTGTTCCAAATTAACCTTTGTTAAAAATCCATAATATATGTGACAGCTATACAGCAATCAATTTTGAAGTACAGCTGATGTCATACATATAGAAGAAATGATTTGGATGCTTTCTAGTAATAGACCCAAGTTTAAAATTAAATATATGTTTAAATTTTAATGAAAAGGAAAAAAAAATAATGACGAACAAGCCTTAGTCTGCACTCCAATATTCATTGAAAAATCTATAATGCGATATGAACTATATATTTTTGCATTATAATTTGGCATTAAATATTGAAACACGATTTTATATCTTATCGAGTGCCAAACGAGGACAGATGCTATAACTAAATTCGAGTCGATTTGTGCCTCTTGTTGGAAAGCATGTCTCGTGTAGTCAAAGATATATGAATAAAAGGTTAAGACCAAGATGAAAATATACAGTATATTTACGGCGCGTAATTCTTGCATGATGATGAAATTTAAAAAAATATCGAATAGCAGACCAAACGAGTTGTCGTCTCCCTCACCATAACAACGTCGGGAGATCGAAGTCGTGGATACATTATATCGTATATCACGTTACATGACTTTGCGATTATTAAACGAATGGTTAACGAGAATCTCAATCGCGAGGCTTACTCGCAAAAACATATAGGAAATATCATACTTACTCTTCCGGCTTGATCATCGTCGGAAACCGGTTCTTAACTCGGAACACGTAATCCTACAAACTTAGCCGTTAAAGGTATATCGAGCATACACCTGAGCGTCGTGTAAAATGGCGGCCGTCGGAAATAGCGAGCGGCCACCGGATGTCACCGCGTTTGTCAATCAGTTTATCACGATATATGCGTTCTCGTCGAAAATTATCGAAACAAACATGCACACTGTAACAATATTCTGAAAGCGTAATTCGAGTTACACGATTACGATAGTGTTGTAATTATGAAACATGCATCGCTATATAAAACATGCGGCGGAAGGACCGACGTACATTTCTCGATGAGTTTCAGAGCACGGCGGCATTAGGGGGAAAAAGAAAATGCAGACGACATCAATCATCCACGGACCTATGCAGTGAGCATAGGCCAATATACATAATACATAGGTATACAAAATACAAAACCTCTGTCCATTATGATTAAGATTATAATGATATTGTCGTTTTATTTAACAGAATATGCATGGATATTTCTATCATACCATTAAATATCTTATAAAATATGTTTATTTAAATATTCTGTATTTAAATACATATGTCACAAACTTTTTAATGGTGACAAATTATTTTTTAATCGTAATATACAGGGTGTCCTCAAAATGCAGAGAAAAGAATAGACCAAAAAATATCGGAGTCCGAGCCTGTCTCGGCGGTCCTGCGTGCGTACATAAAGCTATCGAAGTCTCGACAATTGTAACGCAATGTCACGCGGCATCGAGAGATGACGCTCGCGGCAACATTACGGTCGCGATTGCGAGCAGCAAGAGCATCCGTGCAGTCGATGTTGTGAACCCCTATCACAGTCCCGTGGCGCGTCGGCGCAATAAGACCTTCTGGTTAGAGTATCCATTTTGATCACATGTGAGTATTCTGAGCTGTTCTTGCTTTCGGCCTCGACTAATGGTGCTAATTGCCCGAGCGAGCAGTGGAACGTTGAGAATACGCGGGTAAATGTCGGGCCGGTTTGCGTCCGCGTGGCGACGGCGCGACGCGACGACAACCGTCCGCGCTGACAATGTGGCCCGCTCGCACTCGCCCGTTCGGCCCGTGCTCGCGCATTCTTCCTCTTTCTATCGCTTGAAATACGCCGTCCGCGACGACCGGCAGCGTCCCAGGGACGTCGCGACGCCCGCCGCGAACACGCCCGGATCGCCGGTCGGCCCGAGACGGCTCGCGGGACTCGCGATCTCCCGTGTTAGTCGCGACGGATCTTTGGTTAGTCGCGTGCTCCTCGTCCGCCTCCGACACCTCTCACTGTGCGCGAACTCCCTACAACGACGCGCCACGTGGTCACCCTGCTCGTCCGGGTGTAACCACGTTGTGTCGATCCGCCGTCTGGTGACTCACGCTATCGCGCGATTACCGATTGAAATCCGAATCTCGCGACATTGAGAGTATGTAAATGGTGTGGATGATCCGCGAAAAATGAGAATGTTGTCGCGTTCGTCCAACCTTTTCGATCATTTTTATTTTCTACATTCAACGATGAGCGTATGATACCAATACTTCATTTCCAATATTCCTCGGCTGGGCAACTAAGTTGATATAGTTTTCAGAAGTTCATAGTTTCGATTAAAATAGCTTTGTCGATATGTTGCTGATTTTAATGGAATTATTAATTGAGTAAAAAAAATCTTTGTGCGAGTTAGAATATTATATCGTGAAATAGATCATGAGAATTATCCTCTACGAGATGATGTAATGTCTATATTTTTGTTTTGTGATATGTTCAGATATCCATCAAACAACAATGGCAGATATTGAGGATACTCACTTTGAGACTGGAGACTCTGGCGCTTCTGTGACATACCCTATGCAGTGCTCTGCACTGCGCAAGAATGGCTTCGTCATGTTAAAGTCTCGTCCGTGCAAGATTGTAGAAATGTCAACTTCTAAAACCGGCAAACATGGTCATGCCAAGGTTCACTTAGTAGGTATCGATATATTTACTTCAAAGAAGTATGAGGATATCTGCCCTTCCACACATAACATGGATGTGCCGTTTGTTAAGCGAGAAGATTACCAGGTAAGGACTCTTTCCTTAATTTCTTACATGTAGCGAATAGAAGGCAGCATGTAGGTTTTTCCCCTGTATTTTTAATCTTTTTACTTCTGGAATTCAAGATTTTTACCTATTCATTTTTTATAAAATTATATTTTAATGTTATTCACACTTTGTAATTTTAATGATTTAATTCAAGCTCTGCTGATAATCATAAAAAAATTTGTATCAAACATTGTAAATTTTTAAATTTGAATTATCTGTGACAAAGACAATGTGTTTTCATAAAAATGAATAACATTGCAATTATTGGCAGCTTACAGATATATCTGACGACGGCTATCTTTGTCTGATGGCTGATAATGGAGAATTACGCGAGGATCTCAAGATACCTGATGGTGATTTGGGAACACAGCTACGTGCTGATTTTGAATCAGGGAAAGAGTTACTTGTAAGTATATCTTTATATATAAAAATTATTTGTTAACATTCCTGTCTGTTGCATTGTATGTCTAAATTGCAATATCATTCTTGAGTTGAATTGTGAATACTACCACATTGCAAGGATGTAAAAGATATATGGACAGTTTATATAATTATTATATAGGTTTTCAAAATGAATTATCATTTACATCATATTTTGCTTATAATTTTCATCTATCTAAATCGACTTTTTATAAAAATCGAAGATGAAAATTGGAATTAAACCTAAATTTACTGATTATGATTTGACCAATCTCACAATAAAAGTATTTATAAAAGATATTTTGTACATTATATTAACATTTTTTTTAGACATTTTTAATCATGTTACATATAAAACTTTTATGATGAAAAATGGAGAATTTTCTGATTTTTTTTATAAACTTTATTTTTCTGTTATAATTATTGTGCAAGTTTATTTGTTAACTTAATAAATTAAATAATTGTGTTAAAAACTTTAAAATAATTATTGCTGATAATTTTTTATATAAATAGTTTATTAAATTATTGGGAAGATCAAAGTAAAATACTTGGTTAATTGTCCATTCATGGCGTTGTCTTGTATTAAAAACTTTTAGTTTTAATCTTCTTTCATTTCTATTCTATTATATATTATATATAAGTTATATTAAAGAAATTTGCATCTATTTTTAATTGTACTAGTTGATATTGCTATTAGCCTTGCTTTAAAGAAAATAATCTTTCTAACAATTTTATATTAAAATGATTGTATATTGTATAAATCTATGTTGTATTTTTTATTTTTATTTTTTTTTATTTTTTTTTATTTTTTTAGTGCACCGTACTCAAGGCATGTGGTGAGGAGGTAGTGATCGCCGTCAAAAATAACACCTCCCTTGATAAATAAAATAATTGTGTTCAGCCCGACGACGACAAGAAGCCCAACATTCAAACAAAAACCCGCTTAGCCAATCAATCAACACCTTTACTGGATAATTGGTCAAACAGGATAAACAACAATATAACCAAAAAATAGAGGAAGATGATGAAGAGAGTGGAAGAGCGAAAGAGAGGAAGAGAGAGAGAGAGAGAGAGAGAGAGAGAAAGAGAAAGAATGTCTGAGACAGAGAGAAAGGAAATAGAAAAGGAGAGGGAAAAGAGGGAGAAAGTAAAACGGGCTAGCAGATCCACATACAACAGCAACGCGCCAATGCGAGAAACGACTTTTATCGAAATAATATCCGCTTTACTTAATTATTATTCAACAATATTTAAATGAACAAATCCGGGAAAGCGAAAACTAGGTATACGTACAGTTATATACACTTATACACATATGGATAATTAGACACATTATGCACACATATACACATACACACACGCGCGCGCGTACGCATACAAAATACTTATACGTATACCTAAACAATTATCCACGCGTTGTTTGTTATATAAGAAAGTGGCGACAACTTTTCAGCAGAAAGTTGATGGGAAATAAAAACTGAGAAAGCCTTGAGATACATCCTGGACCTTTTTTTTTTTTTAAAGAATAGAAAGAAATTATTTACAACAGCTTTGTAACTTATTACACTTATGTGTGTGAGTGAGAATATGTGAGAGAATGCAAGAGAGAAAGAGAGAGAGAGAGATCGAGAAAATTGTTGGAGACCAATATGAAGAGATCGTGAGAAAAAGGACCCTGGTCCTTAAGCGCACGCGCGCGGAACAATTTTTCATGGGATGCTAGCAATGCCCGACACGAAGCAGCTCACTTCAAGCATCTTTCCTATAATGATTGATAAGATAAGACTGGAGTCGCTATACGGAATTTTTACAGAATGCTAAAGGTTTCTTTCTTTTTTATGAAAAGATCTCGATTTCTCGAGATTTTTAGGTCTAATATAACTTAATCGTGAAAATAAAAATTTCAGTTTATTCTATGCAAATACTGAAAAGGATTAAACATTTATGAGCTTTACCATTAGAGAGTTTAAAGTTTGTAAATTTGAAGTGGAAATAATTTCAAATTTTCGAACTTTTAAATTCTATTTTTAGATACTTAAGAATTTCAAAATCAAAAAATTCAGCATTTTAGTTAGTCGTAACAGCAGACAAATGCTTCATATCTAAATGAGAAAATTCATAAATTCCAGGATCGGAATTTTTGAATTTTAAGAGATTTTGAAGTTTTAAATATGTGAGCATTTGTTTTTTTTGTTTTTTTTTTTTAAGTAGATACAGAGGCTTTGAAATGGAAGAAGGTTTATGTGAGACTTAAAATGTATAAGGACTTGAAAAACACGAGAATGTCCAATTAAAGAGCTGAGATATGATTTAGACCTTTAAATCCAGGAACGTCGAGATCTTAAGGGTCACACAAAATAACATTTTGCGCGCTTTGAGATGGCTGGTGCGGCGCGATGTAATATCGCGTCACGTTCAGAGACTGTAATTGGCTTATGAATGCTCAGACTATTACATTTTGTTGTAATATCGTTTTAATAAACATTTTTCAGAACAGGTTATACGAGCCGTCTTCAATCAATAAGATAAAATAACTTTTAATTAAGCTATGTAACAAAGGTCATAATTAGATGAGGAGAGACGAGAGCCGCGAGTGGAAGATCCTTGTGTGAACTTGCAAAGTGTGTGTGAAGAATCTTTTTTCCTTACATCCTTTCCATCTCGTGACATCGTTTGTATAAAAAAAAAATTGTTCCGGAAGTGCAGTCTGAATGATTAGGAATAATTATAAGCAGATAATTAACTACAAGAGTGTAATCACAGTTATCATTGGAAGGTATACGTTTTTCTCCCTCATGGAACTCTGTGACTTTGAATTTGTTCGATTTGGTGTCCTCGCGATTAATCCACATCTTGTTTTTCTGTAAAAGATTATCTTGGCTCCAATACAACACAGCGTTTTTTTTTTCCTAGATCATCTTAAGTTTTCATTTATTTTTTACATTAAAACATTCAGATTGCTCATAAACGTGCTGCGAGAACTTTGCATCACCGAGCCTCGTTAGAATCGAATTTCAAATATGTTCCTAGCGATTAAATGTCCTTAAACACTTAACAAAGTTTCTTTACGTAAAAAATAAATACGAAGACCCCAAATCGCCAAATATATGTATATGTAAATTCCGATATATCTAATAATTATTATCCTCACATCTCCCTCCTAAAAGCTATATATATATATATATATAAAAGAGTTTGTTTTTAAATCTTTCAATCAATAAAAAAGGTATCCGCGAAACAACGCGCCTTCCTTGATGACTTTGATTTTTTGCGACGATATTAAAATCGAAAACTTACCTACTATAATCGAAATAAAATAACGTCTAATTAATTAATACTGTAATCTATGTGTGCTATGTTGGACCAGGCTCATAATTCTTTCGATTGTTAATTATAACCGAAAGCGAGAAGGTATCAATACACATGTGAAAAAAATAGTATAGAAATACTGGAAGAAAATATTCACAGGAGTGATATGGTGATGTCTTTTTTAGTCCTTTCTTAGACTGACTCGCCCGCACACTGCCATCATTCGGAATTTGCAAAAAAAAAAGTTAAATTATGTTATTAAGTTAATTCATATAATATAATTATATAATTACGGAAGAAATAAGTTACGGGTAATAATATCGGTGGTGTAATTCAAGTGTAAAAAAAGGCACTAACATAAAAACTGCTTTTCTTTTCGTTTATGTACTTACGAATTCTACTCGGTATTTTTTTTGCGTCTCTTTGTTACATGGAATAATTTAATGCTCCCATGAATCATATAGAATATGCGAGATTTTCAATATGTACGACTGCGCAGTCATTTACAAAGATCTAAGGATTTGTAGTATCAAGAGTCTTTAATATCTGTCATCCCGTGTACCAAGAAAAGAAGACCATTGGAAATTTCAAGGATGAGAATAAAAAAAAAACGGATTTAGTAATCGTTGCTTTCGAGGTGCACGTACATGAACATACACAAGATTCGTGGTACTGACGATCTTTGAGATCCTAATAACTTATCAGTTCAAGGATCTGTAGTATCAAAGATCCATGTAAACCAGAACACTCCGAGATATGTATATCACGTGTAAAAAAAAAAACTGCGATAATAAAGATCCGCGATATCAGGGATGTACGGCTTTCGAGGATCTGTGGTACCAGCAGATTTTTGTACTTGTGAAATTTAATACAAAAATGAATAAAATTTAATTTGAAAACTTTTATTTGCGCACTATATATGGATTCATTATTAACAAATGCAAAATGCAACCGCTCCTTTTTGGATTTAAATAAATCATTTTATATTGTCCCTCAGAGAGGATTATAGCTATGTTTTAAATTAATAGCGTAAACGGGTTATCCTTTAATATTCAAATTTCATACAAATTTTGTCACTTTTTCGTGATTTTAATTAAATGATTTTAATATGGATAAAAACAATTTATAATTTCTATGTATAGTTTTCACAAAAGATCCTTTGCAAGGACAAATTTTTTGTTACAATTGCGATACGATACTCCTTTTATAACTTTATGTAAATCGTTTTATATCGTTTTCAGCGCTAGGTTACACGCTTTTAAATTTAATCCTAAACAGTATAAGCGAAATATTAATACTTTTCAAACATTACAAAAATGTGAACTTATTATCGTGTTTGCAATTATCATCATGTTATCAAACTTAAAACAAACCAAAAGAGAGAATTGTTAAATGTATTTTTTTGAGCTTTTACATAATAAGCATTAGACTATATTATTATAATAATTCACTCTCTTTTGCATTTTACATTGTTCTTTATCTAATTTATCGTTCTAAAACGCGTTGCACCTTTCCCGCATATTTACAATAAACTCTATTTCATTCTAAATTAAACAAAGTATTTCATACTGTTTAGGTTTAATCAACGCGTCTGTGATTGATTCGTATCTCTTTAGAGCAACAAAGTACAGTAATAAGTATCACTTCCGATAGACAATGATTTCCGAAATATTTTACGAGTTCTATAGATACGACCTGAGACTTGGAAAAGGCCCAAGTCGCAGCAGTTAAAATTCTCAAGAGTCCAACAAGATCTCAAGATTTATCGGGAAAGAACTCGAAGACCGTCGCAAAAAATTCAGAATTTTAAAGAATCTCGCGGATTCTAAAAATATAAAGGCTATGAAAATCGAAAGATCCCAAGCAGGATGAAAGGATCCACAAAAATACCAAATCTATTCGTAATCGTAATCGAAACTTTCCTGCTGTTCGCAAGATCAATTGTTAGCATTTCGCCTCTGCAGTGCCGCCGCGAGATCTTGCCTGAGCGCGGCCTGCTGTCTTTGATCAGCCAAAGATTGTACGGACCGCAGCCCGTTCACAATGTCCTTCGTTTTCCCAAAGTAAATCTCGTTTAACGTGTTACGAATCTTGTTCTCCATATCTTCCACCATTCTGCCAATGTTCGCGATATGAGGGGACGTTTCACTAATCTGAGCGTCCTGCTCTACCTATGATTATAAGTAAAACACAAAGATGTTTTTCAATTACATATAATGCCCAAATTTTTATATACTTTAACATCATGGTATTAAAAAATTTACCTGACGTGTCAGACTACCACCTAAATTCATCGTACCAGAACCGTGCTTGTTAGTTTGCAACCACAGCATGGCCGTCGACGTGAGTTTATAATGAGCAGTACGACCAGTCGATTTCTCCTGAACCTCTACAACATGTATCGAATCCCAGCATCCTTTGATCTTCTTAGAACCGTCGCCAGCTTTCTTGATAAGAATTACCGCTGCAAAGCCATGATCCAAATCCCATAAGTACACCGACGAGACTCCACCTTCGAAATAAAGTTCCCGATATTGATCAAAGGCATGATTAGCATCTATTTCCAATTTCCTTAATCGTTCAGAAGGCATTGAGCCATCTTCCAATGGTGGATCATAAGTATTGCTCCAAGGAGACCTATAAAGCATATCACATCACATTACAAAATATATCATATTTGTATAAAGATAAATCATTTCCTACTATCAAACAATCTAAACGTTCAATTAAATCAAACCTATATGAATCTCCATCTCTATTATAGTCGCACAAAAGATAATCTTTGCCAGACTCTTTATCTTTGGCGATCTTTAATGGTTGATCTACAGAGGACAATAGATCCTCGCATAGCGAAGGAACCAAATCAATCAGGTCGCTGAGGTTTTTTTCAATTTGCTGTGGAGGCAATCTCCGCATCAGATCTAGAGCACAATCCATTTGCTGTTCTGTCTGCAATATACATATTTAATTAAAAAATGGGGGTAAAACGTATAAATTTATCATATTTACAATGTCGCTAGTCGTCTCTTGATTTTCTTGAAAAAAATCCTATCTTTACATCTTGATATCTACATAGCAATGACATGAGTAGGACAAGTTCGTGATGACTAAGAGAGTCAGATTGTTCTCAAATACATGGAGAATCGCTGGTGTGATTTATCAAGAAGTGAGCGCGATAAAAGAGACGATAATCGACAGGTGAAACGTAAGAATGAATATCTTACCATACTGTTGCAATTAAAATTGGTTATAGGCCGACGAACATCAAAATCCTATTGGTCGACAATGAGATAAACGTAAAGCGTATTTTTTTTATTAGCCACTATCTCGCCAGGATTTTCGCAAAAATAAACGAAACGAGCATTGAAAGGGTGTGTCGTGGTGCGAGCAACGATTGGTTTGTCGCGCTCGTCGCTGGGTTATTGCCTCCGAAAGGAGCGAGGTTAACTGTTCGCGTCGCAGGCTAGCCAAACTGACGTCCGGGGGCTTAAGCTGACGTTGTCATGCGAGCGGATTGGCCGGCTAGAAAAACGAGAAATCTCAGAGGTTTTCCTCGAAACTTTTCATTCGAGAATAATTTCACGAAGGAATTCCCATTAATTTTAATAAAAAATGATTTTGTTTAATTTACTGGATTGCAGTGCGTACAATCTGAGTAAAAAAAGTGCATCAGACATTATATTTTATATCGCGATTGATTGATCTTGCATATGTACGTTTATGAATAGATCTTTGTGTCTTTCATACTGATTTTTTTTTTATATTTGCAAAATTTACAGAATCTATTTTTTTTAATTAGCATTATATACATTGACATTAACTTTTATGAATAAATGCCTATAATTCTTCTTCGTTTTTTTTTTAATTTTAAAAATATAGGTATAAGATAGATCTTTACATCTTCATTTAATTTTTTTTTTGACATAATGTTTTTCTCTTTCTATCTCTTGTAATTGATATCAAATTTTTCATTTTACTAGAATTAAAAATTAAAAATTTTTCTGATAAATGCATATAATTTTCTTCAGTTTTTCTTTCATCTCTTGAAACATATTTATGAATAGACCTTAATGCATTATGCCTCCAGACAGTTTTTTATATATATATATATATATATATATATATATATAATAAATGAATATTTGTTTATATGCGGATATATGCAGATACCTCCAGTCACCTAATTTTTTCTTCATTTTTTTATTAAAAAATTGTTTTCCCTTGTTATAATTATATAAATTGGGAATCTTTCTAACAAACACCTTTTCATCTAACTCCAGAAACGTTCACGTGAATAGACCTTTACGTCTACATTCATTTCTCTCCATAGCATGACGTTGCTCATAAAGAACCAATTTTTTTTATTACAATCACGGATTAAGAGCCTCTATTGACACATAGATAATCCTCCCCTTTTTTTTCTTTCTTCTTCTATACAACTCCAGAAGTCTCTCTCATTCTGTCTCTCGCCAGTAATCGAATCATAATCAAACTCCCCTTCCCCTCCGCCCTACGACTCAACACTAAAGCACGCTGTGCGTGATGAAGGGTGTGTGCGTGTACGGTTTGTATTAAACTGTAAAGTGTTTGGACACATTGCCGTTTCAATGATGGCGAATATGCGCGAATCTGCGCGAATAATACCGCAGTAATGATAGTGATTGTGTATCTTGCCGTAGGTGATCGTGGGTGACGAGCTCGCGCGCAGAAATCCGGTCTTTCGCCCATCTCGCATTCATGACCGTTGAATTTTGATAAACAAACGAGAATGGGTGTTGGCCTTAAACCGCTGGAATTTACGGATTGTTTAACCGACAGTCCGTACTTCCGCGAGAATCTCCACTATCACGAGCGAGAATTGGAGAAGACCAGTCAGCAGATTAAACGGCTCGTCAAAGAGGTCAAAGATTTATTGCTAGCCGCCAGGAGTAAGTTCTGCGGCCGCTCCAAACTGTCAAAACTGTCGTGAATTCTTTATACTAACAGCTGTTGCACGCACGATTTGCCGCGTGACTATTAAGCCAGCTCTTCTGAAATATTTTGCAACAGATAAATTTTAGGGATAGCGTTTTTTTTTTTTTTTAGATACATCACTGTCATGCAAAAAATAGTTTTGTAGCAATATAGTCTAGTTCTTTTTTTCTGTATATATTAGTTTTGCTAAATTAGTGAGTAATATACTGGAGTAATATACTTTTTCTAGACTTGTCTCGGGCTCAGAGAGCTTTTTCCAAAACATTGCAAAACTTCAGTTTTGAATGCATCGGTGAAAGTCAGACTGAGGATGAGACTCATATATCTCAGAGCTTGAAAGAATTTGGTAAACTTATTGCATCCATAGAAGATGAAAGGGATCGCATGGTAATTCAGTATTTTAATGCTTGTAGAATCTATTTATTTTATTACATTTTTGATGTGTGATTCTAAAGTATTATTGATAGAAAGGAATAATTTAAAATAGGATTAATTTAAAAAAAATTTTATAAGAAATGATAACGGTATCATTATTCCTTAAGATAGCTTGTCTTCTTTTAGTTGGAACGAGCATTCGACCAGATAATATTACCCTTAGAAAATTTTAGAAAAGAACATATCGGTGGAGTTAAGGTAATGCCATTTGACAATATTTTTATATTTTTATATACAAGTTTTTGATGTCAAAATATTTCATTCATCTTGTATTTAATTCTAATATTTCAGGACGGTAAAAAGAAGTTCGAGAAGCAGACAATTAAATTTTGTCAAAGTCAAGAGCGTTATTTGAACTTATCTACGAAAAAACAAGATAATGTTTTGCAAGAGGTATACCTAATAATCTTTAAAAAAATTATGATACTACATTAAAATTATATTATATGATTTATACTTTATCTGCATGTGCATATGTAGGCTGATGCAACATTGGAAATGGCTGAAAGACACTTCTCTCAAGCTAGCTTAGAATATGTATTTTTACTGCAAGAAGTTCAAGAGCGGAAAAAGTTTGAATTTGTTGAAACGGTAATAGTGCGATTAATTTAATTATCTTTTATTATTACACATATAAACATTCACATGATTTAACAGTTATAATTACCATTACAAATTGCACTTTAATATACGATATAAAATGTTCTAGTTATTGGGGTTTATGTTCGGATGGCTAACATTTTATCATCAAGGTCATGAAGTTGCGAAAGATTTCAAACCTTATATGACAGAGCTACAGTTGAAGATTCAGAAGGTTGGTAATTAATTTTTATAATGTATTTCTAACTGCTTATACAGATACGTTAAATGATACGAAAGAAAATATTTTATCTCTATCTATTTTATCTCGATATATTTATTTCCAATTAATGTATTATTGCGAGAGACGGTAATTTAGAAACATTATTTTAATGATTTAATCATTTAGCGCTATCGCTATATGTTGTGCAAGAAGTTTTATTGAAATCTGCATCACTAACATGTAGATACACGTTTGCTCTAGTATTTTCTAATATCACTGACAATGAGAGTTCTTCATTTTCATAATCCATGATTTTACTAATTAATTGGAAATTAATTTTAATATAGAGTTCGAGAAATAAAAATATAGAATTCCATAAATAGCGTACGCATATATAATCGCTATATAATAAAATAAATTTAACTTATGTACAGCTTACGTTGTACATTGATGTGGCATTTATAACAGAAATGCATTATCAAATATTATAATTTTCTTTTGAATTTATGGTATTCGGAGAATGTTGCTGGAAGAACAAGGAAGATAAATTATCGCGACTAAATTACTTCATAAAATATAAATATCATAATTGGTAACAGCATGGATAAGAGCTTACTAATTTTTATTTGTGTGTATGCGTGTGTTTTGCAAGACTAGAGAGAATTTCCTTGCTACCCGAGATAAAACTGAGTCACTTATGAATAAAATGAAGGACATGAAAAAGGTACGTTTATATAGAAATTTTATCTTTTCTCTTAATTGCTCGATTAGATTTTTAGGCACATATAGTTTTCCCTCTATAAACTCATTTTATCATTGCATAAAGTACAAGTATTAAAAATTAAGAATATTAATATTTTGGATGGATATTTTTTTAAAACAAAAAGTATGCTTTCTATATTTATCTATAATCATTTTTGTTTCTTAGTCTGCTGTAGAAAGTGGTCTCAATAAATTGCACTCGCGTGAAGGATATCTATTCTTAATGGAAAAAAGTAAGTACATTATAATATAAAAAGATATTTTTTTGTAAAAGATTATCTTTTTGTAGAATCTGATATATTGATGTCATATAAATGACTTTTTTATATATATTATTTTATAAATGTCGCTGGTTATATACATCATCAAAATCATGATTTTGCAGAAGCATTTGGTACAACATGGACAAAACAATATTGCACATATCAAAAAGATAGGAAGGAATTTACTATGATACCTTACAATCAACTCACAGGAAAATTTGTAAGTGAAAGTGAAATATTATTAATGTATATATAATATGCGCTGCTAAGAATCTTCGGAATAATTTTTCAATATTTTCTTGATAGAGCAGCAAGGAAACCTTTACACTAGCCTCTTGCGTACGACGTACATCGGACACTATTGAGAAAAGATTTTGCTTTGATATTACTGCCGTCGATAGGTAAATTGTACTCGACTTTCTCTCGCACGATTATTTTGTACGATTTAATTAATAGAGCTTATTTATTTATTTATTTTATTTCACTAAACGGAAGGTGATTTAAAAAATCTTTCCACTGTTTTTTCTAGACTTAACGTGGTATACACATTCCAAGCACTTTCTGAGGAGGATAGGAAATTATGGATGGATGCTATGGATGGAAAGGAACCTGTAAATATTTTAATACATTTTGATAGTATTTAGATGATTGTTTTCATTACTAATATTAATTTTTTATCTTTTATGATCAAAATTGCACATAACTTGTATTTTCCAGTCTTATCCACGATTAGGTTCTTCCGCGAGACCAGAAGATATGACGTTAGCTGAAACCGGTTTTACATTCGTATCGAAGTGCATCGCGGCGCTCGAAGATAGAGGTGACGTGATTATGCTTTTTTTATCACGAATTAATAGAGCTTTGTTTGGTCAATGTTATCGGTTTCTTTGAAATTATCGATTATTATTCCATAGGATTAGAAGAACAAGGTCTATATAGAGTAGTTGGAGTTGCCTCCAAAGTGAACAAACTCTTGACCATGGGTTTGGATAAGCGAAAAGCGGACAAGCTCAATTTAAGCGATCGTTTCGAGTGGGAGAGTAAAACTATTACCAGTGCGCTCAAGACTTACCTGAGAACATTGTCCGAGCCGTTAATGACCTTCCGATATTACAACAGCTTCATTACAGCTGCGAGTGCGTATAGGTATTCTTGATAATATATTGTTTTATTTTGACTATTGTATTTATTCTCAAAGATTAAAGACATTCCAGGAGAGACGATTTTCTTTTCTGTTTCTCTCTAAAACAAATACTTTTGTTTGCTCTTTCCGTCGCTCTTAATTGTTTTCGATACTCTTCGTGTATAAGTGAAATCTGAGGTTTCACTGTGATTTTTACATTATGACGTTTAACAGAACAGGAGATGAAGGAAACTCGGATAAATGATATACATAGCCTCGTTTATCGATTGCCCAAAGCCAATTTCAATATGCTGATCCTTCTTATTACTCATCTTTGCACGTAAGAAATGTTTACACTTATTACTCACTTATAGAATTTTTCACTCTGTCATATGTGCATGTCTAAGTTTCACTTACTCGTCTCGACTCAAAGATTTAATCTAGAAAAGATTTTTCTTTCATATTCATATTGTATCATATTTCATTTATGTTTGGATTAAATTTTCAGTGTGGCAAAGAAAAGCGATAAAAATCTGATGACCGTGGGAAACCTGGCGGTATGTTTCGGTCCAACTTTATTACGACCAGAGGAGGAAACTGTAGCTTCTATAATGGACATTAAATTTTACAATATTGTTGTGGAAATATTGATCGAGAATTGTGAAAGAATAATAGCTGGACCACCCCAAGATTCTCTGCGCGTAGCGGCAACGCAGCCTGCGTTACAAGCTATTGCTGTACCAAATAAAACGCAATGTGTCAAGGAAGAAGGTCCAACCTCGTCGGGTAATGGAATGGCATTTTTAAGATATCCATTGCACACGGCAGTAACGGTTGCACCCACATCGTCGCATACGCACGTGAGTTTAACATTATTCTTTTTTTTATTGTTAAATTTTATGTGTGTGTGCGTGTGTGTGCGCGCGCGCGCACGCACGCGCGCGCACACGCACACACACACACACAATGTGTATGTGTATACAGCTCGTTACAAGATCTTATGATGGCCAGCCTTTGACCGTTGTTAACAAGTCGCCCACTGTCGACGAGAGGAACAATGGGGATTATGAAGATCTCGATAGTACGACCCATCGTATACCATCGTATTTGGAGAGTCGCGGCGGTAACACCAGCAGCAGTCGCATGAAATTGACTAACGCGAACCTTATGTATCATTCAGCCGACAAAGGTTTTGTTGCATTTTTTTCTTGTGTTATTTCGCAATAATTGATAGTATCGTTTCTTGAAATGAAAACTTTATTATTTCAGTTCTAAGTGGTGGCAATACGAGTAGCTCAAGCGAGTCAATTGCATCGGATCCTCATTCTTTTACAAGTGAGTTACCAGTGAAGCATAAACGTGGCACAATGATATCCGTGCACTATCCTACAGCTTATCCTCAGCGTAGTAACTCATCGATATGTCCGTAAGATATCCCAATATTTTCATTAAAAAAGATTGTATTTTTTTTATTGTATATTTTATTCTTAAACGTTATTTTCTTAATCATGATCGTGCGTGATTACAGCATCAACACTTCCCCCAATAGTGGACGTTCGAGTCCTGGTCAAATTCCAGGAATTTGGTAAGTATTTTATATATAGGATTTAAGAGCTCAGAGATTTAGAATTCTAAATTTGTACGAATTCTCAGGAGAGTACGAACTTTATACGCATGCATGGCGGAAAATGATGGCGAATTATCATTTGAACCAAATCAAATTATCACAAATGGTAAGAACGGCACGATGATTTTAACATGAATAAAGAATATAATGAAAGAAATCTATTAATATTATTATTATTATAGTTAAGGCCTCTTTGGAACCAGGTTGGTTAGAAGGTACATTAAACGGCAAAACAGGTTTAGTTCCGAAGAATTATGTGGAGCAACTGCCCTAAATACTGCAACGAAAGAAAAAAACCAAAGAGCGTCGAAGAAAATATAGGTAATTTTATCATTAAAAAAAAACTTGCAAAACATTTTTTTAGATACTGTTTTTGATGCCATTGAAAGAAATAAATTAATGAAAGCTGTGCGACGTACAAAAACACCCGCATCTCAAGCTTTTATCATTTTATATCAATTTCTTTGGCTATACACTGCTTAGTCAATTATAACAAATTATTACAGATTAATATACATATATGTAAATGATTATTTATTAGAAAATATTTTATTCTGTGTGTATATCTGAATTGTATATATATATATATATATAATCACTTATATCTATGCATAAGGACCACATAGAATTAATATTTCTAATGTATTTGAATACATTTATATTAAGCATTCTGATATATAGAAGTTTCATGGAGCTTGTAGAATTTAAAGGCAATAACCATTCATTTTATAGTATTGTATAATATAATTGTAATGAAATATATAATGCCATATTGAGAGAATGATTATCTTAAAAAATTTTATAAACCTGTAGCTTTCATATATTTTATTATTATTAAAAATGCAAAATACAATTCATATAAAATGAGAGCATTTGAAAGACTGGATTTGAAGACTAAATTAAACTTTGGTATTATAATCGAAGCATATACAATAGATATATTTTACGGCAATGCTGATATCTTGTAGAATGATATGCATAATTTATATAAGATTCGATAATATTGTGTACTATAGTACTAAATACACAACATAGGTTTTAAACTTATATATAATATAATTGGTAGCTCTTTCTCAATAACTTAAAAAGAAAAAAACAGTCATTGTGAATCTAATGATATATAGTTTTACAATTTAAATTGTTTTAAATGTTCATATCTTGCTTTTGAAATGCTTTTTGAGTCCAACTCAATCTTTTAAATTTTATTCAATTAATAAGATAGTACTAAATACTACTTAAATGCAAATAAATATAATCTTAAAATTTATCACATAGGTATGTTATAGAATTCTTTGTATAATATTAGAGAAATATATATATATATTTTTTATTTAATAAACTTTTCGTTTGAGCTCAACTTTTGCAATCCAAATTCTTTTGAAAGTATTGTACATTCAATTTTGATGTGGACCATTGATGTTACCCAATTGGGTCATGTAAATTTCTATACCTAAACATCCTGCTTTTAATGCATTCTTTTCTACGCTGTTCCATATCGAACTCATAAAGAGAGTGTAACATAATATCGCAGTTAAAAGAATGCATGCTATATTCAAACCGATGTCTACAGCTAGAGATGTATTCAAGCAATTTAGCCAAATAGACCAAATTAATGGAATGACTAATATACCGGCTGACACCGCGTACCAGAAACGTTGGCGCTGTACACTTTTCAATGCGTTTTCACAAATTACTATTGCTTCTTTCAAGGAATCGGTGACATCTAAAGTGTCTTTGCCATGGTTTTCTGCAAACAAATGTATAAATCTATACTATCAATATCAAAAAGAAATGAGAAAATGCATGCGTGTATATGTAATATTTATGAATTATTCATGTCTACAATTTACCATTAGTAAATTTAAGTGTAGCCATTACTGCTTCGTGATCTGAATAACTAAAATTCTTATATGGTACGCGATTTGGCAACGGATGTTGGAAATTCGTAACTTCAACCTACAAATAAAATAATGATTATATCTCACATCAATACGGATTTATCGCATCGATAGATCCTTACTTTGATAGTTCCTGAACCTAAATACATAATGTGATCAATACGCTTTCCATCCGGCTTTGTTCGAGCAAGTTTTGAGCTGGTGTAACTATTATTGGCACATTCGTTGGTCCCTATATGGCTCGAACTATTGGGGCATGTGTCCGCTAAATCGGCAACGCCACGTATAATTTTATATGCTAAATCTTGCGATTCAGTATTAAGATCGCCAGCCAATATGACAGCATCCGCGCCACCGCTTGTCATCCTTACAAATTGGGCAGTATCAAACGCTTGCAGCACTCTGTGAGCCATATATTCGTCATTGTCTCGATTATATTCCGCATGTAACTGCAAAACAAGAATGAATACTTGATAACTCTTCAAAGTTATCACAAGTTGCTCATGTTGTATTATCAAGAAATATAATATTTTACAAATAACAATGAAGAAATCAGAGACATACATGTGTGATATAAACATTAATATTCATGTTGCGAATTTTTATTTTACATAATCCAACACCTTTGCCACCGAACCAGTCCCCATGATGTATCTTGTGTACGTAACCATTTAAGGGCCATTTGTGGAACATAACATCGTGAATGGGATATCGTGACAAGATGCATATCCCTGATCCAAAGACTCCACTGTTTACAATATAAAATTGTAATCATTAGGAATACTTTCCAGCAAGACACAAATTGATTCAAGTCTACATAATCATTTGTCTTTAGTATTCAGTTGCTGTTTTTAAACAATAAAGGCAGTAAATGATATAATTATGTTTATTGTCCAATGTTTCAAAGCAATAATTAAAATTATCTAAATATCCAAAGTATAATGTCGTACCTATAAAAGTAATGGGAATAAGGAAGTACTTCTTGCGCCCTTGCCTTTATCATGTTGAAATCATCAACGGACCATACTTCTTGTAAACAAATTATGTCATACTCTCTGCTGGCGCATTTGTCCGCAATAGCAGACATACGTGTGCTCCTGTCTTTCGAAACATATGGTATGCCCCTGTGGATATAGCGACTCGAGCGATTAGAAATCAATACGATTTAGAATGCAAGTAGAAATACCTAGCTAAGAATAAGTGTTTATACTCACCAGCAGTTTAGCGTCAGGATGTTTATCGAAATTTCGTTTGCCATCGTCACTTTTATTTCGGGTATGTCGTCCTACGAGAGAACACAATACGGTGATTAGACTAATTGTAGAACGGCACATTATGGTCTGCTCTGATAATTCCATGCCTTTTAATATTCAATCAGCGCGCCGATAAGATAGCGAAGAATCAAAGAAAAGGAAAACAGAAAAACAAGAAAAATGAGGGGAAAAACTTATTTCTCCGAAAGGCTCCTTGTTTCACGTATTCTCTCCGTGTATTGTTAACAGAATTACTTGACAAGTCCTTGGTATGCACACGTCTACGTACGTGTACATCCCTTATCAGTACACTCGTCGCTACGAACAGTTACAAATCGAGAAATTTATTGTCATTTTTCGCAGAGTGCACACGCGACACACATGAATCGAATCACGTAGCAAAAATGCAGGCTTGACTATCGCCGGTAAAAGAAACAATAAATACAGTTGGCAGCATTGAGAATTAGCGATCCTAGAATGGGCGATGTTCAAAATGCATGCGAATTATTTGTCCAAAAAGAAAGGAAAATATTTGTCAGAAAAATATTTGCTCATCTCTTACAATAATACTTTGCAAAATGATGAAACGATTTACAAAATGTTTACCTTACTGTGTGCTATGTTAGTATCTCCGATTATTCTTTTTCAATTCTTTGTTTCTTTTTTCTAGAGGGAGAAGAGCCTATGTTGTCTTGAAAAATAATTTGTATTATCTAAAAAAGATCATCCTATTTTATCAGAAAATTATTGGAAAAATAATAATAGTTATTAATACTAATAGTCAGTTTTGAATGGTCGTACAGAAGAAATAAGAAATCTATCTTTTTGTAAGTGAACTTTTTCCTTCCATTTCTTGTTCTTTTTTCCTTTCCCTTAATATCATACATTCATTTTATCATAAATGCAACAAGTATAACGGGTAGTGCAGCTATAAAAAAAAATAAGATCAATTGGTGAGACCTCTATTGCAATCAGCTGATTAACATTGATCAGCATCCGTGTCTGGCAGTGAGTGCATTGATCCTAAGCTCATTCTTTTTAGCTAAACCTCTTGTATTGTTCATCTTTCTTTTTTTTCTCTCTATCCCTAATGGAAATATTTTGTGCCGAAGTTTTTCTCAATTGATCCCGTTTCATTATCATTCCAAAATTTTTTATTACTTTTCAACAGTATATATATATATATATATATATATGTATATATATATATATATATTAACTTTGCTTATAGTATTACATTGAATTTCATAAAGAAAATTACGATTCATTTTGAAATATAATCAATAATTTTTTAATAACTTTCATTTTACTTTTCATCGATTTCATAATGTATTATCATAATTGTCCTTATGAAATTCAATGCAATACCATGAAATATAAGGAAAAATTAAAGTATATTGTTAAAATTTTTTGAAATATTATATATTAAATGACAATAAAATTTACCGAATATGAAAATACTGATGGAAAAATAATAAAATGAGATTAATTAAGAGAACATTTCAATTTAAAATATCTTTAGGGATCTAGAAAGAAAAACAAGAAAAACAAATGATACAAGAATTGAGCTAGAAAGAACAGACCTCTTTGCTTACTTCCTATAATAAATAAATCATTTCCTTTATAATCCGAAGAAAATAAAGTTTTCAACAAAGTTTCCAATAATCCTTTATAATTCAGATAAAGGATTATTGAAAAAAATGTGTAAAAATTACTTTTTGTATTTTGGCTTTGTTTTTCTTATATCGATCGCAAAGAAAAATTTAAAAGCTCGTGTGAAGTCACAATCGGAATCTCGCGGGCTCGTCGGCAGCTTTCGATCTATCGATCAATCGATCGACTTTTGCCCATCCCTAAATCGAGTCGACTTCCCGGGGTGCGTTCGCCGCGCGATGTTTCCTTTGACATATACACCTGCGTATCCCTCTTTTCTCGCGTGATCGTGTGTTATGCTACCGACTTTTAACGTTCCGGAGGAACGAGACCGGGAAAGTGATTCGTGTTGTTGACGAGATCGCTCGTTACATCCTAAAGTGACCGTTACTTCGTGAAGGAAATCACTCGTAGCTCCGAGATGCTTCTTAATAACACAAATTTGTGTGATTTTGCCGACGATCCGATGGTGTTTCGCTCGTGATTATGAACGGCAGGTCCGATTGTATCATATCGTGATACGTGATATAAACGATGTACGCGTGAAATATATAAGACACTTGGCGTGCGTACGTAGAAATATAGTCGGTCGTTGGGAAGCGACGGCTTAACCTCCCTCAGGATACATCCGATAGTTAATAACGATAGAGCAATCGGGATGACCACCGACAAAGTCACCCTGGGCGACGCTCTGTCGAACGTCGACGTGTTGGACGAATTTACACTGCCGGACGAACAGCCTTGTATAGAAGCCCAGCCATGCTCGGTTGTGTACCAGGCGAACTTTGATACCAATTTTGAGGATAGAAACGGCTTTGTGACTGGTATCGCTAAGTACATAGAGGAAGCGACGGTGCACGCGAGTTTGGTGAGCTCATGTTCATTTTTATCAATGTAAATTTACTTTAATCTCCTGATTTAACTTGCTTCTTATCTTCTCTTTTTTAGTTTCAAGAATTAAGAATAATATTAAAGGAAGTGACTTAAATTGAAAGTGACAAAACATTACATGTTTTATTATATTGGCAATTTTTAATTGATATCTGCTTTTCTACCAATGTAGATTAATTTTAATTGATTAATTAATTTTTTTAGTTCTAAAAATTAGAAAAAGATAAAGAGATTTCAATTGGAAGAGGCATTAGAAGTTTGTTATTGATAATATTAATTAATGTCCAACTTCTATATAGATTAATTTTAATCTTAACTTAGTTTAACTTATTTTTTTTCTTTTAGTTTTGAGAATTAGAAAAAATATAAAGAATAGATTGAACCAAGATTAAAATTTATCTATATTGATAATGGGCATTAGATGTTGTTATAAGCTCTAAGATATGTGTACTTATGAGATCAATGTTAATAGAATATCTTTATATTATATTATATTATATTATATTATATTATATTATATTTAAAAAATTCAGAATGAGCTACTAGAAGAAGGTTTGGAACATGCAGTTATGTTATATACATGGAGATGCTGCTCACGAGCAATTCCACAACCAAAATCTAATGAGCAGCCAAATAGAGTGGAAATTTATGAAAAGACAGTAGAGGTATTGGCTCCTGAAGTGAACAAATTGTTAAATTTCATGTATTTCCAAGTGAGTGTAACTTTGTATTATTACAGATATTTATTTAAGGTGACTTTGACTAAACTATAATTATCTTACTAAATAACTATATTATTTTGTTAACATGAGTGGAATTATTAATATTGCTTGACATATAAGAAAAATTACAAGAGACAAGTTATATAGTTAAAAATATTGTCTTAAGCAAATTTATAAATTGAATGCTGATTAATTTAATTTAATTATGGTTTGGCTTCTTCTGTACATTACAGTATTTTTCATCCTTACTTATATTGTAGAGAAAAGCAATTGAGCGATTTTCTGGAGAAGTTAAACGATTATGTCATCATGAAAAAAGAAAGGATTTTGTTTCTGAGGCATACTTACTGACTCTAGGAAAATTTATCAATATGTTTGCTGTACTAGATGAATTGAAAAATATGAAATCTAGTGTAAAGAATGATTATTCCACATATAGAAGGTAATTTATTAAAGAAAAATTTTATTTATATATTTCTTTTAAATATTTTTGTGCCTACATACATTTTATTTGATTCTTTCAAGAGCTGCGCAATTTTTGAAAGTGATGTCAGACTCTCAGACACTACAAGAATCCCAGAATTTGTCAATGTTTTTGGCAACGCAAAATAAGATCCGTGATACGGTTAAAGAGAATCTCGAAAAGATCGCAGGATATGAAGAATTACTTGCAGATGTTGTCAATATCTGTGTTCACATGTTCGAAGCCAAGATGTATCTCACGCCCAATGAAAAGCACATGCTGGTAAAAGTGATGGGCTTCGGTTTATTCCTGATGGATAGCGAATTATGTAACATCAACAAGCTCGATCAAAAGAAAAAGTTGAAATTGGATAGAATTGATAGAATTTTTAAGAACCTGGAAGTGGTACCACTATTCGGAGATATGCAGATCGCACCGTTCAATTATATCAAACGTTCGAAACATTTTGATGCATCGAAGTGGCCATTATCTTCATCAAATAACATAAGTCCGCAAGCCGATCTCATGGTACATCTCCCTCAGATCAGAGAGGATCACGTAAAATACATTAGCGAATTGGCAAGGTATATTTTGTTCGTTATTCGTTTCGTCTTAAATTGTTACTTGCTTGATAATGCAAAAATTGTATTCACACAGATATAGTAATGAAGTCACCACAACGTACAAAGAATGCCGAAGTGATACGGAAAATCACGACACCGCAGAATTGGCGTTACGCGGATTACAATTGCTTTCTCAATGGACCAGCGTTGTAACAGAGTTGTACAGTTGGAAGTTACTACATCCCACTGACCATCACATGAACAAAGAATGTCCACAAGAGGCTGAAGAATATGAAAGAGTATGATTATTCTATTAATATTTCTAGATACATTATTGATGTTTACTAATTTATTCGAAAAAATAATGAATTTTTTAATATCTTTATATAGGCTACACGTTATAATTATTCTGACGAAGAGAAGTTTGCCCTTATAGAAGTCATCGCGATGATTAAAGGATTGCAGGTATTGATGGCACGTATGGAGACTGTTTTCATCGATGCGATACGTAGAAATATATATGCCGAGTTACAAGATTTTGTGCAACTTGTATTGCGCGAACCTTTAAGGAAAGCCATCAAAAATAAGAAGGATTTGATCCGAAGGTTGGTATAAACTCTATCTTAGTTATATTGTATATTTATACAATTTTAATTAATTAATTAATAGACATTCCCATGAATGATTAAAATAGCTAATTTTAACTTGTATTTCTATAAGTAGTCTTCTATCTTATTTCCTTATTTTCTTGTTTTAGTATAATTGTTTCCGTTAGAGAAACTTGTGCAGATTGGAATTTTGGAAAGGAACCGGTCGGAGATCCTGCCTTAAAAGGCAAAAAGGATCCAGATAATGGATTCGGCATTAAAGTTCCACGGAGAAACGTTGGCCCGTCTTCCACGCAATTATATATGGTACGAACTATGTTGGAATCATTAATTGCTGACAAAAGCGGCGGGAAACGCACTCTGAGAAAAGATATTGATGGCCAGTATCTTGTTCAGATCGATCAATTTCATAAAACTAGCTATTATTGGAGTTATCTTCTAAATTTCAGTGGTAAGTAAATAACTATTTTCAAAATTCACAATTATCCTTTGCTTCCTCTTAACAGTTTCTTACCATTTTTTTTTGCAGAATCTCTACAACTTTGTTGTGACTTGTCGCAACTTTGGTATAGAGAATTTTATCTGGAAATGACCATGGGTAGGAAGATACAGGTAATTAATGTTAATTTTTTTAATTTGATACATTCTCACAATGTAATTTTGAAATCGCTACATAGTATAACTAGAAGACATCAATAGTCGTTTACGAACGATTCTTAATTTGAGCGTACAAAAATACGCAGTCATTCATCGACTAACGAATACAAATCTTGCGAACTTTTTAATACCCTTCCCCTTGCGTACATATGGAAACTACTATTATGAAAATAGTTTCTATAATTTATTCTATGACTAGAAATGCCAAGTACGTCACCAGCATAACGAGGAGTGCAGCGATCTAATCACCATGGAAAAACGCATTCAGGTATTTCCCGTTTGCTGCGTGCACAATAAACCAATGTCACATCCAAACCATGTCAACTGAAGCAATAGTTCACACTATACAAGTTGCAAAAAATACCACATAGAAATATTATTTGTTATGTTTCATCCAAACATTTAATTGATAAAATGTTTCAGTTTCCCATTGAAATGTCTATGCCATGGATATTGACTGATCATATATTGAGAAGCAAGGAACCATCCATGATGGAGTAAGTTTTTGAATTAATAAAATAATTGTGTCTTAATTATCAACTAAAATGCGATATACATACATGCACGAAAATATATGTATATATTATATATTATAATTATTCTATTTATATATCTATTATTAATTTTGCAGATATGTTTTATATCCTCTGGATTTATATAACGATAGTGCATTATATGCACTGACAATATTCCGTAAACAATTTCTATACGACGAAGTAGAAGCTGAGGTGAATCTATGCTTTGATCAATTTGTTTACAAACTTAGCGAACAGATTTTTGCGCACTACAAACAACTGGCGGCTAGTATCTTGTTGGACAAACGATTTAGAGTAGAATGCGTAGCTCTTGGGGCTTATTTGCTTCCATATCCCCGTGCCAATAGATACGAAACATTATTAAAACAGAGGCACGTTCAATTATTGGGAAGAAGTATTGACTTGAATAAACTTATAACACAACGTATTAATGCAGATATGCAAAAATCCTTGGATTTGGCCATTAGCAAGTTCGAATCTGGCGATATAACCGGAGTCGTGGTAAGTCTCGTATTTATAAGTCACGTTACAAGTATCTCTCGCAATTAATCGATCGCTGATATTCGGCAGGAGTTGGATGGATTGTTGCAAGTCAATCGCCTTACTCATAAACTTTTAAGCAAGTGGCTGGCATTAGATGAGTATGATGCCATGTTCAGAGAAGCAAATCATAATGTTCTAGCTCCATACGGAAGGATCACTCTTCATGTATTCTGGGAATTAAATTATGACTTTTTGCCAAATTACTGTTACAACGCTGCCACAAACAGGTATATATCACTTCTGTTTATATGATTTGTTCAACGGTCCATTTTATCAATTAGTAGTATTATTAACCTGTATTTTATTTATAGATTTGTTAAATGTCGCGGCCTACAATTTGTACAACCCGTACATAGAGATAAACCACCACAAATGTCGCATCATTATCTCTGGGGTAGTAAGCAATTAAATCTGGCTTATAGCACTCAATATGGGCAATACTCGGGATTCGTCGGTCCACATCATTTTCGTACTATATGTAAATTACTCGGATATCAAGGAATAGCTGTCGTTATGGAAGAACTTTTGAAAATCGTTAAGACTTTGATCCAAGGAAGCCTACATCAGTTCACAAAAACTTTAATGGAAGCTATGCCTAAAGTTTGCAAGCTTCCACGATATGATTATGGATCCCCTGGAGTTTTAGGCTATTATCATGCTCAGTTGAACGATATTGTGCAATATCCAGATGCTAAGACCGAGCTGTTTCATAATTTTCGGGAATTTGGCAATACGATTTTATTCTGCCTTTTAATGGAACAGGCACTGTCGCAAGAAGAAGTGTGCGATTTGCTGCATGCAGCGCCGTTCCAAAACATCTTGCCTAGACCTTATTGCAAAGGTGAGAAAGCAAAATTATATAATATATAATCTATTTAATCAGAAATAAATAACAGTTGTATATTTGAAATTAAATGCTATTATTTATATATGAAATTTTTAGAGGGTGAGAAACCCGAAACCAAGCAGAAGCGATTGGAGGCGAAGTATGCAGCTTTACAAATTGTTCCAAACGTAGATAAGTTAGGTACCGCTAAAGTAAGTAATATATTTTCTAAATTATGTTTTTATTAGACTAAATTATTTTTTTTCCTTATTTAATTTATCGCGCAATCTGTCTTCAGCAAGCGATGATTGCCAGAGAAGGGGATTTGTTGACGCGCGAACGACTGTGCTGCGGTTTGTCGATATTCGAAGTTGTGCTCAGTAGATTACGAAGCTTCTTAGATGATCCTATCTGGGTTGGACCACCGCCAGCGAATGGCGTAATGAACGTAGATGAATGCACGGAATTTCATAGACTTTGGAGTGCGCTTCAATTTGTATATTGTATCCCCGTTGGCGATACTGAATTTACTGTTGAGTTAGTATAGCAATTAATATATACTTCTTTGTGAATTAACATTGTAAAAACAATCATAATTATTTCTTTCTTTTTCAGAGAATTGTTTGGTGAAGGTTTACACTGGGCTGGATGTGCTATGATTGTCCTTTTGGGTCAACAACGTAGATTTGAGGCGCTTGATTTCTGCTATCATATACTTCGAGTGCAACGTGTAGACGGCAAGGATGAGAATGTTAAAGGAATAGTAAGTAATAGTAATATAATATGCATATGCAAAAGTTACTCATTTTATATTAGTACTAATAACACATTTATCTTTAAAGCATTTGAAGAGAATGGTGGATCGAATAAGGCGATTTCAGGTATTAAACTCACAAATATTTGCCGTGTTGAATAAATACCTGAAAAGCGGAGATAGCGACGCAGCAAGCGTAGAACACGTGCGTTGCTTTCAACCTCCAATACATCCCTCACTAGCGCATGCACAACAGCATTATCACGCACCTGAATATTTACGTCAAATAAATCATCAATAATTGCGATGACTATGAAATAATATTATCTTGCATTTTAAATGCATTATAATGCATTACAGTGCATTTGAATGAGGCTCAGAAACCGAGATAATTCTTTGCAAAGGAATATCTCTAGCTAAAATTTTCATACTTCATACCACTTGTGTTAAAATATTCTTTATACTATCATAATTCAATTGGTATAAATGTTTACCAAAATATCAAAATACATTTTTTACGATTGAAGTAGGATTTATATATATGGAATTACATATATATAGAAAGCAAGAAATTGCAAATGGCGGAATTTGAATTGGACTCGTCTCCTAAATCACGTCATGACTTTAATTGATGTATTCAATCAATAACGTACAACGTATATGTCTAGATAGATAGATTTATATATCACTCTATAATAATTTAAATAAGACGTATAACGCGCGATACCCAAGATATAAATAGCGATCTACCAATGTAGTAGAATATAAACTTATATTTTGTAAGATATTTCAAGTTTAATCAAAACAAAGTATTACGTATGAATATATTATATTCATATCACACCTGAATTTATATGTAGCGCTCATATATTGATAATTATATATAAAATGCACATTTTATAACATTACTTGTTTATCTATTTGTCCTTATATGCTAAACGATGCCGAATGCATTTAGATACTATAAATACTATTATTTCAAAACAACAAGTAATATATATACATATAATCTATAAAAGGATTGTTATATTTATATTTCCATAATTAAATGGTAAAGTTATTTTATTACAGCACTGTTGAGATTACATTTCTGCAAAGAAATCTGATCGATTATTGATTTGACTGCTGGGAAGATTGTGTTCGAGCCATTTTCGCTTTCCACCTTTTGCGGGTTCGGTGACATTTAAAGTCTCGAAATATTGTACATTCCAGAATTTTATATCATTGTTATGCGAAGAAGACGCTATTAAAGTTCCATCATTGCTAACATCAAGGGTTTCGACAGAAAAATTATGTTGTCCCACTATACCGAGATGACGATGAGGAAACAGACTGGTTGCTCTATTTATTGTATAAATATGATATAAAAATATCGTAAAAATGATTACTTTGTATTTTATAAAATATTGCGCGGTTTTCTCTTTATGACTTACCTAACTATTCCGTCCTCTCCACCAGTTACTACTACATTTTCTGTAATGGGGATCATACAATTTATAGCTTTCTTTGTGGCACTTGGAAATTCATCCGAATGCAGTCCGAATTCTCCCCAATTGTAAATATACATTTTTCCTTTATTACTAGCCGCCAATAATTTACCTTCCATTTTAAATAAGCCAAGACACGTCAACTCGTCGTCGTACTCCTCGGACTGTGTGCAATATATATTTTATTTGATACATCGCATATATATGATTTAATAATGATTTAATAAATGATGTATCAATCACCGTATGTATTTTACAATACCTGCATGTGCAATTTTCTTTCTAGTATATTTAGAGTTGTTAGATAGCCATCACCACTGGCGCATACTAAATATTTCGCATCTCTGTTGGTTATCATTGCACCAATATAATCTTCCACCTCCTTTATAGAAAATATCGGTTTGTTTTCCTTTTGTCTGAGGTCCCACACTTGAAAAATTTTTCTTTATATAAAACTGACTTGGTCCAGTTAGAGATTTAAGAAAAATAATAATTATTACGTTTTACTACACCATCGTCGTCACCTGTTACAAATACGTTCTCGTTGATTACCGTCATTGTGTATATAGGTTGCCTAAGATACAATTTGGATTGTGACAAATGCATTAGTATCATCGATATATTAATGAAATCACGTATGAATAGATTAAACATACTCGTGAGCTTCTTCGTACAGCCTAGTTAATTTTTCCGTTTCTACATCGGTTATTGCTATACATAAATCTTTTCCAGCTGAAAATAACGACCGTCCATCCTCACTAAACTCAATGTCCCGGCAAGCTTTGAGATGCAATTCCATGGTTGATACAAGATTAGTTTCTTCATTATTGTATTTATATCTAAAAAAAAGTGAAAATATTAATTTATGGAACTTGAAGTAATTGAACTTTGATTAACTTGATTTGTGATTAGTTTATATTTATATTATTTTGTTAACATGTATATAATCATTTATTTCTTTATTTAATATTTGAAAAAAAATAAGATAGGAAACAACAAATTATATAGTCAAAAAATTTTGCTTCAATTTTGCTTATTTCCGATTAATTTTGAATTTATCGCTACTTAATCTTTTATTGTTTTAAATATGCTCACATGAAAACATCTCCTGTGATACTAGCTACACCTATAGTATCCATTGTAGGATGAAAACATATATCTGTTATCATATCTTCTAATGTAATAGTAGGTGGATGATTCCTATGCAATGTTTTTGCATCCAATATAGCTTTAATGATTTCATCCTCGTCTGAATTAATTGAATCCTTATCATTATTGTCCTTATTTCGATAAGATGATGGTCCATCTTAAAAAAAAATTTATTCAGAAGATATTATTTATAAATAGATTTATTCGATTTATATCTTAATTATAAATCCTTCCTAATAACATGTTTGTCTAATATACTTCCATCAATGTAAATTAACTTTAATTTTGATCAAACCTTTTTATATTTTTGATAAGAGTTAAAAAAAGTAAAAAATAATGAATAAATTAAACCGAGATTAAAATTAATAGATATTGGCAGAAATAAACATCAGATGCATTTTCTGAGCTTTTTTTATATAAAGAGACTTGAAACAAAATGAATGCAATACCTTCTGAAGTAGATGCTGGAACTTTTGACTCTTTGATAACAGTAATCCTATCATCACTGCTGTCCGATATAGAGTCATCTGTTATATTCTCATTATCACTCATATCTTGATCCATACTCATATCACTGTCGTCACTATCATTACTGGCATCATCAGATATCAGATTATCTGTGAATTAACATTCATGATACTTGATACTATGAGACAATGTTTTCACAATTTTGAATTATTCAGATGCTACGAACCCATTTCCATCGATTTACCCGTTTTCCAGTGCATCTTTAAAGAACAAGAAAATAATACTTTTTTTGAGACTCTTTTTAAATATAATCAAGTAAATATGATTTTTAATATTTCTAACTGCTTTTTTTTCAATCAGCTCCAGCTGCATGCAATCTTAGGCAATTGAGGTTATGTTTCATCTATACTGAACATGGTGTAAAGAATATAAAGTGAAGCATTGCGCATATGGCGATACTGAGGAAAATGGTCTGAAATTTTAACTAATCAGTTGTTAGTCCCGGTAATCTACAATAGGTGATTTAAGCCTTAAGCCGTAAGAAATTGATCAATCGTAGTCGATTATTCTCCTATTCCTCGACTATGATTCGTTCATTTCTTATGGCTTAAATCATCTATGTCGGCCATATTGAATTTTGCATTTTGGAAAAAACTGATTGGCTCATTGCTCTCCACTATTTTTGAACGATTATTTCGGGATGCTCGTCTTATATTTTTTATACACATACTGAAGACTAGCATGCTTACTTTTGTATGTCATTGTTGTTCATTCGTTTTTTCCTCGACTAAGTTGATTGTCGACGGGGAAAAATAATTCTGAAGATAATGCAGTTAATTCGATAAAAGGCAACCTAAATGCGACATTCGTAACTGTAAACAAAGCGACCGGTCGCGTTCTAACCTACAAGAAACAATAAAACGATTCACAGCGTTAACTCACTCAGCTCAAAGGTGTTGAATTTATTTTGCTTAGTTCGCAAGCAAGAAATGCTAAGAAGATGTATCCCGCGAATCACAAGACAACATTCGTGCTGGATCACACTCCATATTTCGGTATTTCTACCGAGTGCCCGTTAGAATTCGATTTTTTGAAAAGTAGGGGACAGAACCTGATCCCACTAGCACCAGTCTGCAAATCCTTATGGACCACCAGCGTCGAGGCCTCGTTGGAGTACTGTCGCATTGTTTGGGATCTTTTCCCCATGGGTAAATTGGTATGAAAAGCTTTCTTTAATTATCACCTGTGTTAATGTTATTTCTACATCACTGTTATTTTTCAGATTAGATTCGTTGTGACTGATCGTTCAGCTTATATGTTGAATTCATGGAGCACATTGCAACAGAATTTGAATCATGCACGTATCTTTTAAACTTCTATATTGAATAATGGATAATTAGTTGATAGAATGTAAATATTTATTATTACTGAAATGTATTCTTATAATAAAAATCCAAATGTGGAATTTAAATGTAGAAATTTTTGCTAACATATATTTAATGAAAAAAATAATGGAATTGTTTTTATTTACAGATAATGAATGGTACAGCCATTTTAGGAGTACCAACGAAGACTCCAGAACCTGGGGAAGATTACTCAGTAATACATGGTTTACGTGTGGCAATTGAAACTTTGAACGAGTGTTCTGAGATACAACACGAGAAAAGAACTTCCCTAAATGAGAATACTAGCAAGCTACTGAACAGAGGCAGGGTAATATGTATTACAAGTGCACGTGACAACAGCAATATGAAGAGCTTGGAGAACATATTTCTGAATGAATTAGCACAGGAAAACAAGAAAGCATTAGGCTCAGATCAGTCAGTATTTTTTATATTTTATTACATTATTATGTACATTAAAATAAAAGAAAAAACAAAACCGAGAAAAAAGATAAAATAAATAGAATTAGATAAAGGATAGGATAAATTTTTGTTTTTATTTTGCAGATTGATTCCCATTGATTATTGTCATTTAGTCATACTAAATATATACCCCAACAATATTGAATCTCAAGTTACTAGTCAAGGTCCTCGAGAGGTAAATCTCTAACTTTCTTTAGTACTATTATTTGTGTTCAAGCATGGCGATCTTTCTCATATATCTGTGGTGTGCATGTATTTTCTATGGAGATATAAAAATTAATTTTAAATTATTTTTTTTTATACAGGTATCACCATTTCTCACAGTAGAAGTACATTCAATCAAAGCTTCAGCGCTTCATTCCAAGTTATCCCATCTGATTCTATCCCATTATGACTTGGCTAGTACAACAGTAACAGGCATACCTATGAAAGAGGAACAGAATGCCAGCTCTTCTGCGAATTATGATGTGGAAATATTTCATTCCTCCGCTGCACATACTGCGATTTTAAAAGGTTTCAATTAACAAAATTTTTTTCTCAATCCAAATTCAAAATATAAAATTTTGCTGATTTGATTTATTGTAGGCAATCCTCAAGATTCAGCATTGATAAAAACATTCAGGCGTTTCGAAGAAGGATCGGAATACGAGACAGTTACGTTGAAGTGGTGTACGCCACGTGGCTGTAGCGCATCAGAGATGCAAAATTGCACAGCAATGCATCGAATCACACCAGTCGACGTAAATAGTAGGCCGTCGTCTTGTTTGATCAACTTTCTGTTAAATGGCCGATCAGTGATGTTGGAAATGGCTAGGAAGACTGGCGGAAAGACTATTTCCCATCTATTAGCAGCACATGGTGGCGAGATTTTTATTCATACCCTTTCTACTGCTCGAAGTGTGCTTGAGGATCCACCCTCCATTAGCGAAGGATGTGGTGGACGTGTCACAGATTATAGAATAACCGTAGGAATGTTTTTGTAATTACTAATGTTTTTTATTTAAATAATTTAAGTATTTAAATAATTTATATTAATATTAATTTTATTATTATATGAAATATTTTTTGATATATTTTTTATTGTAACGAGTTTTTTATTTATTGATTTTGGTTTATTAATATTTTTGCAGGACTTTGGTATTCTTATACGAAATAATATACTGGGACCACTGAAATGTACTAATTCTAATACTGTTGGACTAGTAGAAAAGATGAGATCAAGACTGGAACGTCACACTAAATATTGGCCTATGACTATTTCTAGCACTCTCATGTTTAATTTAAAACAAGTTTGTATTAAGAAAATTCTACATCATATTTTTGAAAAAAGTTTTTGAGCATTATCAGGTTTTATTACATATCTAAGAATAATTATTAAAGTAACTATTAAGTAAATATTGACTATAAAAAATAATTAACTATATCTTAACTATATCTTAACTGAATATAAAAATGTTTTGATTAAATATTTTAATTTATCTTAATAATATTTAATAGAGATTTAAAATTATTTTAGAAAAAATATTTAAAATATATTAAAATTTTGTACTGTATCTTATTATTAAATATTTTGAAATTCTAGAAAATTATCAAATTATCTTAAATTTTTTATATAGGTGATAGATCCACTTCCAGAATTGATGGTAAAAGAGGAACTCACCACAGAGGAAGTGCTACAGTGTAAACAAGTGATCTTTAGTGTGCTTGGACTAGAAGCAAAACACGAGGCTTTGCCTCTGCCGAGCATCGGCGGAGGACGTGGTGGCAAAGGAGGAGTACGCAGAGAAGAACACTATCGTTTGCTGTGGGATGAGATAGAAACATTTCTCAAGCATCATGCGAACAATTCGGCCGCACATACTGAAGTCCTTAATTGTTTACTAGAGATCAGGAACAAAGATGAAAAGGATAAAGTGGAACTGGATCAAGCTCTACGGGAGTTGGATAGGTAATTATATAATAAAATTTGATTTTCAAGTCGTAGTTTATTATTTTAAACTAAATTAATATTTTTTTCTTTATTGCAATGATTTTACTTTTACATTCTTTGTATTTATTTGTTACTTCTTAATTCTTATTTATGATTTACTGCAATGAACATCAATTTTATTGCACTTTATAAATAATTTTGAAAGGAAGAAATGAAAAAAGAAACGTAGATACGATATAAGATTCATAGATACAATATAAAATATATTGTAATGATCATTATATTTTATACATTATTATGAAAATTGCATCAGTTATGAATTTATATTTTATTATTATTACAATCTCATTTTAAAATTTGCTATAAAAAAATTTATAAACAAGTATCGGAATGAAAATTGATATAAGAAAGACAGATTATTTAAAAATGATAAAAATTGAAAAGTTTAAATATTAGAAATTTAATCTAAAATACAATTAAAAAATTAAAAGTAATCTACAGATTTAATTGAATGGAATTCTAAATGGAATTCTGAGGACATAAAATTATAAAATTGCGAAGATTTGAAACACTGAGAATCTAAAAATCTCGACGACCTAAACATCGATTTCTTATAGCTTTGGTAAAGAGGACGTAACTGCCAGAGTCAGCGTAATTAGAGCGACAACGGACTCGCCGATGTCGCCGCCGGCGAGTGTATCGATACCTCTAGCCAAACAATTGCACAAGGGTAACATTGCCGCGTCGAAGAGTCTCTTGGACATTTGGTTGCAACGCAGCGCTCCAAAGGATAGAAAACCAGATTTCCACGGTAGAATCAACAGCGACGGTCTTAAAGCGAAATTATATCCCAATTTGAAGGATGCGACAGGAAGAGAACCTAGAGAGACCATGCTAGAAGGATAATGTATAAAACAGCCGAAACTCGTTGTATAAAAAACTATATGTAACATTGTAAATATAATCGTTTGACGTATTAATAGATTTATTTAACAATAACGTTCATATAGGATGTATTTGATAAATTAAAGCTATGTGAAAAATTGAATAACGGTAAAAAGATTTATAGATTTCTTATATTAAAAAACCTATATTTTTGATTTGTTAAATCATTGCATTGACAATCTTAAAATATTAATAATATATAATTTATAATTTTTTGAAATTATTGAGAGAAAGGGAAGAAAATATTGTATTATTTTTTAGATATATAATAATATTATAAACAATAATTATTACAAAATTTATATAAATACTTTATAATTTCACAGAATTGTGTATTCATAAAAAATTGATGTTTATAAAAATTAAATAATTAATTTTTAACCCAAAAATTCATGAAGGATTTATATAGTCAGAGAGACAAAGCAAAAAAAAAATATGATTGGAAAATCTCTAAATTTTATCACAAATTGAAAAATTCAGAAATTGAAATCAATTCAGACAAGAGTCAACAGATTTAATAAAAAATAAGGCTATATAAAGAGAATTGAGAAAGCAACAGGATTGTTAAAAACTGGAATGCACATTAATGTTTGTACAAACAGTAAACTAAGAGAATTCGACTGGAATATGATAATTTAGCTAAGGATCAAAAATGAAACCAGAATTTAAGGATACGATTGTCGAAATGATCGTCATTGATTAATCTGATGTCGTTCGAAGATCCCACCTGCGTGAGACGAAAGTGTATCAGTGGTACAGCATCATTTCCAGCTCCCTCTTCCTCTGCCGCTGGCCGCTTATTCCCCTCTGCACCCCTCCTGGTGTTTTATTAGTCGACACGTCTGCCGAGTGTCTGAGCCGCCTAAGCGATACATCGACCTCTGTCGAATCTATAGTTCACCTCGGCGTGTGCTCGGTCACGCTAATCGATAAACATGGAAGGATGCCAGAGCGAGAGGAGCAAGGAGAAGAGGAACTCCGTCCGCGTGTATTACGCGTAACTAAATGTGACGCGCACACAATTTGAGAGAGGTAGATAATGAGATGGAGGGAGATCTATGGATGGAAGAAAGTGTATACTTAGAAAATTGGAAATTCACGAGTAATACAATCATAATTTAAGATCACTTGTAGTATTAAGATATCAATAATCCTTAAGATGTTAAAAATTAAAAACCTTAAACGGTAGGTAATCTTAAATCTTAAGATCATACCGAAGTGATATAAAACGAGAGATAAAAATTTGAAAATTATAGGTGCTCGACTGCATTAAGAGTCCGTAAGTCCACTCACACAACAAAGTCTTAACGATTCCTTGGGATGTCCCGGACTCCTTCCTCCATTCCATCTCGATTTATCCATTGTATTATTTGCTCCTTATTTGCTCCAACACGAAAAGGTAAGAAAATTTAGAGGAAAATTATGTGATGATTAAACCGATCCATTTCGAGCGAGGCCATTACTTATGCTGCACCTTGTATAATGCAAGCCGCTAAAAGAGAGATAGACGGGACGGCCGTGAGGGGGCGAGAGGGTTACGAGAAGGACGAAGTGGAGGAGGAGGAGAAGGAGGAGGAGGAAGAGGACGAGAAAGAGGAGGCGGGTTGCGGAAGGGGACCAGTGAGTACAAGTGCATGACGTAACAGTTCATTCATCCCGAGATAGGCGATAGAGGATATCCCGGTCAATGGTATACTTATGCATGTAAACGCGCGCATATGTGTGTACGTATGACGCACACACAAGTATGAGTGTGCAGCATGCACATGTCTGTCGCGCTGCTCATTTTTTTCGGACGTATGCGCCACGTGCATGCATGCGTGCGTGCGGAGATGAAGCAACACGTGGTAGAATGTGGAAGTAGAGGTGTCCGAGTGTCCGGTGTCTTCACACGAGCGCTTTTGCATTCTGCAAATTTGGACTTTTTACGCTGAAGCGTGCTGCGAAGCGTTCACCTATTGCGACCTTAGATTTTTCAAACGTTACTTTGGAGGATCACAGAACACCTTCCGCTTGACGATAATTTTATTTAGTGTGTGAGTTATAAATTATATATAATATTTTGCTACTATAAACGGTTAATATATATGAGCAAGAGTATGTTCAATAATATCATAGAGTATTGAGCAAGGCAGAATTTTAGATGTCTAATCTTTTATTTTTGCATTTATATATATATATATAAAATGTCGCTAATCACGTACTGTTATTTTTAAGCTGTTGTCATATTTTGCTGTTACTTCAATTTTTATAATAACTTGTTTTTATAACTTAATAATAACTTGTTCTTATAATAATTTTTATAATGACTTGTTGCCATGTTTACATGTTGCAGCTAATATTTCTTAGTTTACTTATGTTATCATGTTATTTTGGGTTCTTTGATTGCGATATAGCTTCAAATAGATCCTGACAATTTCAGCAAAATATGGAGTTCATTGAAGTCATATTTTAGAATTTTGCTTGCTATTTCTTTCTCTTTAATCGTATCATAAAATAATCATAAAAATTGCGCTGTTTTCAACAATTAATATCTATTGACAAAAAGTTTGCATAAAAAAATGAATAAATATAAACTGTTGTAGTAAAAAGTAATGACATTTGTGATCGCACATTAAAACATTTTTATTTTTAGATTTTTATTGAGGACAACTCTTGTTACTCGTGTGTGTGTTTACAAATTTAGATGGTGATCGTAGTCGTAAAATTATTTCAGACAATATCGCAATCTTCCAGCAATAAAAATAACCGAAGAGAGACGTAAAAATTGCGAGTATTAAAATCTCTCGATGGAATCGGAAGTTCTAGCCGCAGCCCTTCGCCAAGTGGCTACGAATCGTCGAATAAATATCGCGTATGTGTATGTTATAATTCGAAATGAGCAATGTTGTATAGGGGATTTATTATATGTAACATATATATGCCGATCAACATCAATGAAGTGCGATAATACGCGCAAGCGTGTAATTATTTATAGCGCTCTCAATATTCCGTATGCCGTAAATATTAAATGCTGTATATACCGTGCCCAGCAATACGCCTGAATACGTAAATAGACGTATTAATTGTTGCTGATGGCGCGGCGCATAGCCTGCATCACGCCATACCGATACGGGGAGAGCGGCATTTATATAATTGAAACTCTTGCGTGTATAGCTGGTACATATCGATCGCGGCCTCCGAGGGTCACTGAACGAAACGAAACGAGAGAACGAAGCGGGCACGGTGCGCGAACACGGCAACGTCCTTCTGCGCCGATAAATAATTATAAGCAGGAATTTTAGCGTAAAAACCCTCGATGCCGGATGCATCGATTGTAACATATCGTTACATAAAGAAGAGTTAATCACATAGCGTTTTTGAATGCACATGGGTTTAGAGTGCAAAATTTCATGCTTTCAGCAAAAATATATGTGTGTGCGATGCTCTCCTCATTTTATGTTTTTTTTTTTTTTCTTTTGATTTTGAAAAGTACTTTTGTACTTTTATTTATTATATCGTCTGATTTAATGTTTAACTTTCATTTCGATTAACTCGATTTTATTATATCTGTATGATAATAATATAATTTAAAAGGAAAAGGATGGATTAATCTCGAGTTAATTAAATGATATGCTATTGGATAGGTCAATATGAGCTCTTTGAGCGAAAAATTAATTGATTTGGTAAACAATGCTATATTTGAAGATACATATTGAAGTTTAATATTAAATTTATATACTTTACATATGTGTATACATTATTATTACTTATTTTCTTACTTATTACGTATTTTGTTTGCTTCCGATAATGCATTTCTCAAAATTGATATTGATTAAGGTTTCTCCCTTGCGATATTAAGTTTTATTTTTTTTGAACGTAAGATTATTAATAACGATTTGTTTCTTGAGAATTCCTTTACATATATAAATCTTTAAAAATGTAATGTCATTAATATATTCTTTAAAATATTAATTTTTATTTTATATATGAAATCTAGTTTTTTTTAACGCAAAGCTGAACTGTTTGATTATCATCAGACAGTTGATATTTCTTAAAATTAATTTTTATTATAATTCTTATGAGATTTCTGAATGTGAAAATATTCTTCAATTAATTTGCGACTTCAACAAAATTTTTGCACGATTCACTTGGTATACGCTTCAAGAGGACCAGAAGTTCGAGCTTGAATTTTTCAAAGTATTCCGTGGAGTCCCATTGAGAGAACGCAGTGGCAGCATGAAACCCGGTTTCCCTTCGTAGGGCTGCCGCCCTTCAAGGCTCACGGCCGACCGACTCTTTGTCGTCCCTTTGACGTCCCTGCAGGATGTACGAAGCACTAAAGCGAAGCGCAGGGCCGTATTGGATGGGGAAACATACAATGTGTTCCTAAGAATTTTGAAATAATACCAGATATAAATTATAGTTAGAATTTATGAAACGCACAAAACGAGACGAGCTGAAACTAAACTGTGCCTAAAAGCAATAATACAAAAGTTGATATAAAAGCAAATATTTATATAATGGAAAATACAGTGAATAACGAGAAAAATAATTTTTTGTTGAAATATGTAGATATTTCTTTTGTAAAAATAAAGATTCATTTTTACAAAAGAAATATCTACATATTTCAACAAAAAATTATTTTTGAATGAAGATTCATTTTTACAAAAGAAATTATATTATTATATTAATAAAATTTACCATATATAAAAGATTAAGAATTAAGCCAAGAAGACAAATAATTTCACAGAGAAAATTAAATCTTTTGTAGAAAATAAAAATTACATAGATCTCTTTTAAAAATTTTCTTTATCTATTTTGTAGATAATTTTGTTTGAACATAGTTGAAAACCTTTTGATATTCACAAATAACATCTCGTTTTCGAGGCTTTCAAAAAATTTCTTTTTGTAACATTTTTATATAACTTTCAGTTGATTTTTGACAACGACTGAATGCATGACAGAAGGCATTATTTTCTTTGACCATCGTGCCAAGGTACAACTTGAAAGATTTCAGTGTGATGAAGAAGTTTTTGGAAAGCCGGATTGCTCGCATGAAATCGCCGGGTTAAGAGCCCCGGACGTGCCGGAGAACGTCCGTTACTGAGCCGCAGGGCAGCTGTTCGTAGCAGGACGATTTTCAAAGGGCGACTTCTAATGAGCTCTCGCTACCCCGACAGAGGGTCCGGGAATACTGCTGGGAGATTATGTTTCCGTGCTTCGTCCCTACTCCGTCCCTAGCTCTCTATCCTCGCTTCGTTTCTACCTCTGGAGATTTCCCGAGTAGCCAGGTAAGAGAGTCTCGCCTCTCGACACCGAGGCTATCAGATTTTTGCCTCGCGCTGCAACAGAAATCTGATAAAGTAAATCCGATATCTTTCATTGGCAAAGAAAATGTTAGTCGCTTATATAAAATCGCAGCGAATGCTCTCTTTTTTTTCTTATGAATCGAACTTATTGCTTGCTCTGCGTTACCGCATTAGGCTTTTAAATAAACGGTAGTTTGAAATCGAGTAAATAATTTGGAAATGTTCGCACGATGACACCACAGCGCTGGTCGTCATTCTATGGCTCGTTTTTTCTCCTTTACAGCGATGTAAATAAAAAACCTAAGCCGATAGTCTCGCAGCCGCTAGGTCTGTTCCCTCTCGCTTCTCGGATACCCGGCACATCCCACATCGGAGTGACGCGTGGGAAAAGTAACCCCGGTTTAATGTTACAATATGAATGATTCCTTCACTTTCCATGGAGGCAGTTCTATAGAACCGATATGCATTTCCTTCTCTAGTAAGTAATTTAAATACATGCCGGTAGATACAGGTCTCGGCCTATACAATCCGCCGATTGATCCGTACGAATTCTATTCAGTAAAATCTTTCATTTTCCTTTCCAGCGGATTTAAATGACGCAAAAACACGACAAGTCCTGGCAGCACGCGCTCTCGCTGGCATACAGCGTTATGTGGTAAATGCCATGATAACACCACCGTCGCGTGGGTCACATGCACACGTCGTCGTCGAACGTTACGTCACCGCGTCTTCACCAACACGGCCGTCCACACAATCGCACTTGTGTGACCTTGTGTTTTGTATATATCATCCTTCTCTGCCTATTCTCCCCCCCCCCCCTCTCTCTCTCTCTCTCTCTCTCTCTCTCTCTCTCTCTCCTCTACTTTATCGCACTTTCCCGTCCGCACCCCGCGAGAATATCTCGCCTCGCCCCTGTTGCTCTCCCGCACCATATCGGCGTCACGTGTGGCACAACCAGGAGAAAGGGAGCATGAGGAGAAAGAGGAGATGGAGGAGGAGGACGAGGAGGAGGAGGTGATGGTTGAGGTGGCGAAGGGGGACAGAAGGGTGGTTTAAACGGGTGAACACGTCGCAACTAAGGTCGCGGCGGACGTTACTAGGTCACTGGAGTGACCGCGATGCATTGCACCCGCACCCGCTCCTCCCTCCATCCCCCTTTTGCGTTGTCCCCCTATCTTCCTCCTGCCCTGAATTTCCCGATGCCCTTTCCTCGATGCTCTGTGTTTCTCTTGAAATCCGTGAGGGCAGAAGGAACGAACGAGGTGAATTCTCTCTCTCCCGTTGTATAATCACCTAGAATGTTTGCATTACAATCGCACGATTTATACTCGCGTATAATTTTTCGATGGAGATACATTCGTAGATATATAATTCTTCGAATCTCCATCGAAAAATTTTGCAAACTCCTAAAAAAGTTCAAGCAATGTTCCACTTCTTTACTCTTTAACGATACATCGCTCTACTAATTCGCAATCGAATATAGATAGAATACCATTTGTAAAAATTACATATGAAATGTCTATATTTTTTTTTTTTCGAAATCTATTTGACGTTTTTGTCTCTAGAGCTTTTAGCATTTTACATGCTTTTTTTAAATTCTCGAATACTCGTACTCGCAAATATTTTTTTTGTATCTTGAAAATTTTCAATCATCGTGTTAAAGAGGATTCTACAAATCGACAGATACTTGAATAATATTGCGAAAATTGGAACGAGTTTTTTCCTCGATGGGAGTACCGCGGCCTGGCGCGCTGAAACTCAAGTTTGAGTTCCTATAGAGTTCTCGCTTCACTCGTTTACGCTTCGGCAAACCGGTTTCGACGATTTCAGCACCGACGAAAAACCGGACCTCGATGGACGCGCATGTAAATTGCATGGTTTCAAAGCACAATCGAACTTAACGATAGACAGTAGAAGCAAAGCGCTTTAAATATGAAACCTATATGCATGATAATTTAGACATGAAAAATATTAAATATTCTGCATATTTCTTCAAATTTAAATATTTGTTTTTAAACAATTGAACGTGTTTTAATATAGAATTCATCTTACAAATCAGATATTTTTTTCTATCAAATCTAAATTATTTTGTGAAAGATAAAATTGATTTTAATTGAATTATAGATTAAAATGGATCTCGAAAAAATTTTGATAAAGAATTTAAATCTCTTCATAAATTTCTTTCACGTTAAATTCAATAGTTAAATAGATAGATATTTTTTATAGATTAATAAAATTTTGCAGAAAATCGAAGATTAAATATTCTTTCTTTGATTTGATAAAGATTCTATCAATCATAAATGTCCTGGAGCTTCAATAAGCTTTATCGACTGATATAAAGAATCCATTGCGTGGACAAGCGCTAATTACTTCAACTTTGACGAAAATGCATTTTTGGCTTAATTATAAAAGTAAGGAGCGTAGTATGAATCCAATTATCGCGTCATAAATCAGCAAACTGCAAGGTGTCATCAGGCTTCCCTCTCTCCTGCATTCTATTCAACGAAGGTCAACGACATAGCTTTACAATGCTCATTTATTGCCATCCATTCGGATGTATGTCATTCACCTTGATTTACTACTACTGTGTATTTCAGAGAAGAAATAACATAACGTTTTTAAATTTCATATATGGTCAATTTCTTTATCTTTGCGAAAAGCAAAATAGATTTAAAAAGAATGTCCTGCAGAAGTTTTTGGAAATAACAATAACCGGGAAAAAGTCAGAAAATACCTAAAAAAAAAATCGCAAATTTTCCTGAAAGGCATTTAAATTCTTTTAGAAAAAGGGCTATAGGAAATTCCAAAATTTTTAAATATCGTTTCTATTCAATATATACACAAGCATATACACATTGTTGATAATTTTTTTCTACAAACTTTTCAAGAATGTGCTATTTGAAAAATGGCAGGTAAAATGGTTCACCATTATAAGTCGGATAATATTATCTGTTAATAAATTTCATGTTTCAATTTTCGAACACATTTTTATATAGCTCGAAAAAGCGCATATTTCGACATTACTTCATAAATTTCAACATTTCTACATATCTTTTTGTATTTTTTATTTTATATATTCATTGTCAATAATTTCAGCGCACGAAAAACGAGGCATTTTCTTTGCAATATATTTTTCGTGCGTTAGCCAAGAATATTTGTTAATAATTAATCGTTAATATTCTTACTCCTTCTCTTCTTTCTTATAAAAAACATTAAAAATCTGAAGTAAAATAGTAAAAACGTACAGAGGCTTCTGGCAGTCGAAAACGGACGTGGTTTTGTGACCGCAACTGCGGTTTCACTTCTCTCCCCAGTAAGATGAACGACGAGGAGTCAAAGCAACGCAACGACGAGAGAAAGTCGGGAAGATGCGAGAGGCGAGATGTATTTTACTTTCACTTCTCGCACGTATCCGTAATGCCACCGCCGGTCAGGTTCGTTCAAAGCTAAAGAATGACGAATCGTTTTGGAAATTCACAGCAATTGCAGGGTTTCTCGTCGCGGTTTTTTCTCTGCTTTTTACATGCCCGACCCTCTTTTCCAATCTTTATGAAAACAAGTTGTAGAGATAATATCTCATTTGCATTGAAATGCGATAGTCGTACAAATATATGAATTTAAAGCTATAAAAATACAATTAATATAGTAAATACTCTAATTGCGAATTTAGAGAAAAGAAAATACTCTTCACAATTCTAGTATTAGTTTTAAAATCGGTTAAAATTTCTTTTTTTTTTTTATAGTAAATAATTGCGTTTTTATTGTAAATAATTGCAAAATTCCTTTTTTAAAAACTTGACTTTCATAAAATGTAAAAAAATCGAAAAACAGATTGAATGTGTAAAATAAAAAAAAATGGAATATGGGAAAGGTGAGAAAAAGGAGAGCAATTAACCTAACAGTTAAAGATAAAGAGAATTTGAGAATTAAAAAGCTAAGAATTTAGGGGGTTCAAACGTTCATTAAAGCATTTATAACAACAAAATTTAGAGTTTCAAGATCAGAGAAAGCTTGTCGTAATAATCAATATTCAAATGAACTTTCGAGTAGATACTAAGTACTTAAATAATTAGAATATTCTTAAAACTATGCGCGCGTATAAGTGTGTTTTATCGCAGGCCGGACGCTATTTTACTGAGCTTGATGGACTGAAAGCATTACTTTTATTTCTTTCTAAAGTTTTTTTACTTACAAGGTATTTGGTTTGCTCCATGCATCACTCTGACATGCAGTTTTCTCATTAGGTATATAAATTATGGTAATGATTCGGTATTATATAATAATTATAATTATAATAATTATTTATTATTATTAATATTAATATTATCATTATATCCAGTATTTCCTTTGCCTTTTTTCGCTACTCACGGAGTGCTTTGCTCTCTTCCTCCCCTTCTCCTCATTCACATACATTTCACCCAATTTCTCTCCCTTTTTTTCCCTTTCTTTCTCTTTGCAACAATAATCGTCGCTTCCCAAGGAATGATTCGAGAACTCCACCGTGTATTGATTCACGTCGCGCGAAACTGATAAGGCATGATCGATTATCGATTAACTGAAAATGACGCGCGCGTCCTGAAAGTAATCTACGATATTGTGATTCGTAGATTTCTTTCGAAAATTCTAATTTAAAAATGTGGATATTTAATTGTCAAACATTCTGATATATTCGAAAGAACTGAAAGTTGCCAACCTTTCTGATGAATGTCTAGAATAAGAGAACGTGAAATATTGATTTACTGAATATTTATGCGTGTAGAACCATAACTTGCGGCCTCGGAATGAATAAAAAATAAAAAAAAAAAATATATCTTTGTCTTTCTTTTGCACATATATTCGTGTACCAAGTTACGATTCTACCAACCTCTATCTGCAAATTCCGTGGCCATTTACGTGTAAACATACAACATTGCTTTGCACTCGCTTGCGACATTACTCTGCGAAGTTAATCCATCGGATTATCGACCTAGAAGAGAAAAAAAGCTAAAAAAAAAAAAAAATACGCGCGACGATTGGAAATATCAACGAAAAGTTGCGGCGGTCGGTAACAAATAGAACATCACGAGGGAGTCTCGTTAGTTATTTACGACGCGTCGCAAAGGGTGGATTAGAAATGTGTAGACGATGAGAAATGTGTATCAAGGTTTTGCATCATCTTCTTGTTTGTAGAACGGCAGTTGTGTTTGTGTTGAAGAGCGGTAATCGAGGAGCCGTGGAAGAAGATATTTGAGTATTCGGATATCCGGCAATTCGACAACATAAATGGTTTGACAAAAAGAAAACACTGTCTGCAAAACCATCTCGGGTCGAGATAATTTTTTTTTTAAATTGCCAGTTTAAAGATTCAAAGATTTCAAAATCGAAAGTCTTCGATTTTCTCAAATTCTAAAAATCGGAAATTCTTAACGTAAATTCGAAAAAGATCAAAGATTTTAAATATCGTTAAGATTTCCCGCGTCGGAAAGTGATATGTCGACCGAAGAAATTAATAAAAAAGAAAAAAAAAGAAGATAATTAGAAACTCGTCAAGAGTGCCAGGGATACAAAGGCTTATTCACTATATTCGTGAAAGGTCCTTTATTTCTAATAACACTGAGTATATACTTTCACGTTTCCTCGTCCGCTCCAACATACTTTATACAGGAGATCCATAATCAAAAGGTGGTGCAAAACTCTTGCTGACATTGCTGAACGCGCGAGATTGTCCGAACAACAACAACGACGACGAGGATGCGGCTGTATTAATCTTGCTTGACATCGACGAGGATGCGAATTCGTCGGTCACTCGATAAAAATGGCTACCAGAACGGGAGGAGCATAAAGAAACGAGACATAACGAGACTATGTCGGGCGAAAAGGATACGAAAAGGAAGAGAAGCGGAGTAAAATGGATTCGAGAATTCGAGGATCCCAGAATCCATCCGAATCTCTGGAATTTCGCGAATCCTCCCTTTATTTCCTCGTTCCTCCCCTCTCCCCTTCCGCAACGGGAGCCGAGGATGAAGCGAGCGGCTATGCTCCGTCCAAGCAATCGCGCAATACAGTAATTCATCCATCCATCCGCGTCCGTCCGTCCGTCCGTGCATCCATCTCTATACTACCTATCCGTCCGTCCGTCCGTCCGTCGTCCATACGTCCGTCGGTCCATCATCCGTTCGATGATTCAGAATCGACGACGCGGTGCCGCGACGATCGACAGACTTCTGGCGGGCACGAAAGTGCTGACGTTGTTGCTCGTCGCGTCACCGAGCCGATCGGGTCACTTCTTGCTCTTCTTGGTAGGCGGCTCCTGCGCGTCCTGCGAGTCCTCCTCGGTGTCCTCGCTATCGGTAGGTCGTGGCGTCGCGTTATTGCTGCTGTCATTTGTAATGAGAGAATCATTTGTGTCCTCGCTGGCGCCTACAACGGGATGATCGCCGGCAGTAATCGGCGTCGCCGGTTTATCCATCGAATCCTCAGTGAAGGACGTTGTCGTGCTGTTCTCGTCGATCGCCGCTGGATCGAGCGCCGCCGGCGTGTCTTTGCCATTCGCCACTGTCTCTTGATTGCTATCATCCGATGGTTCCGTCGCCTCGCCGTTACTGGCACCGTGCGAATTGCCATTTTCTGTCGAACCCGGGATGCCATCGAGCAGCTCCGGCTTCAGTTCGGACGCCACATAGTGTGTCCATAGCGCCAGCTCAACTCTGTGTGGGCTCCATGTCTTGCCGTTTGACGCTAGAACAAATAATATTTAAAATGACACTTTACAAATGCTCTCTAAATGTTTCCCTTCTCTCTTTTTCCGAGCATTTTAAATGTTCTTGTAAAACCTCGAAGATGTGAAAATACAAAAATACGAAGCATTAAAAGCTCAAGGATTTCACAATGAAATCAAGATATCACAATTTAGTGAAGATATCATTAAAATCAAGGAAATAAAGTACATTACATTTTATTCGAAAAGGTGCGCGGAAATATAAAATTAGCTACTGGAGATTCAAGAATCCGACGATGAGGAACCAAGTCACGCGGGAATAATGTGAGAATTTCCTTTCCAAGGATTCGATACGGTAAACGCGCGATTCCAGGATTGCATGCACGGATGTTAAATGAGTCATAACCGCTTACTCTGTTTGTTCAGCCTCTCGACGGTGTTCTGAATGTGCTGGACGAAGTTTAAGTATTCCTTAGTGGTGTAATCGATACCCTCGATCTCCGGTATCGCCATCAGGCACTCGTCCGCCATGAAGGGCGCGTTCTCCGGCGACGCGGCGGCGAGCAGGGCCGACGCCATCGTGGTACCGACGCCCTTCAGATTCGACAGCGCCGTGATCGCTTGCTCGAGATTCGGGAGCTTCTTAAACGCCTTCTTCGTTTCTGCCATCACGGCGCGCGGTGTGTTCACCTTCACCAGGTAGGACAACTGCGGATAGAACTTGCCACGCTGGAAAACAAAATGGCGGTCAAGTCCCGTGGAGCGCCTGGATCCTTGGATCGAAAGCGAAAATCCGTTTACACTCGTCGAGTCGTCACGTCGTGATCTCGCACCTAGAGCTTCGCCAAATCCGAAAGCTATGAGTTTTATATTAAGATAACTAACGATTCGAGACACGATTCCATTCCGACGATACATTTCTTCTCAAAGATTATTTCCATCGGAAATAATATTGTTTTCATTTATGTTTAATTAAGATTTTCGCCGATGCATCTTCTTGTTCTCAAGAATAAAGACCTCTAGATAAATAAAGCGAAAATTGTGAGAGCTATAGTTTTGTGCGCTCCATTAATTATAAGCTGCAATATCCCTTATCATCTAATCGTATATAATCCAATTGTAAAAGAGATAACGATCGCGCTTCACATCATTGTTAACTCACGGGCTTTTCACACCGCTCTGCTCAGAGCGCCGTTAGAGACATTAATAAAATTCGCCTAATTAATACTCAAGACGAAACCACGTTCGGACTTGGCGGGATCCGGGATTCGATATCAAACGAGGAAACGAGCGACTTACTATTTGCTTCCATTTCATCGTCTGTACCAGCTCCTCGTGATTGAGATGCGCGTCCTTGCCACGTGATTTGATCTTCTTCGGAAGCTCATTCTGATACCTGTCGATACAAACAACGAGATCCAGATGCGATCAAGATTGATTCGTCGTTCAAGAATAGAGAAGCACGCATGTATATATGCATACACATGCATGCAACGGCCGCACGCACGCACGCACCACATACACACACACACACACACACACACACACACACACCTACGCGCGTACGCATGAGCGACGAACAGGCATGACGTAATCGCGCCGCTGCTGCTGCTGCAGAATACAGGAATTCGTTAAAGGCTCGATTAAAAATACAAACGCTGCCGCAAGAAGCATGACACGCCCCTCGTCAACGATTGGAGGACGAACCCAACTTTATCACGCACGTGGATCACACGTGGATTCGCGATCTCAATATCCGTCACAATCCCTTCGGCAAATGCTCGAAATTATCGGGGCAACAACGAAAGCCGACATTACAAAATTAAACATTCAGGAAATTGATGGGCTCAAAAAAGCGATGTTCGAGGAAATTAAAAGATTTGCCCCAATAATCGAAAGCCCGAAAGAGAACGAAAATACGAGGATGTTTATATTAATGATTTTTCCCTTTGTTGATGAATTATTAGAATAATCCGAGATATTTCATAGTGAATTCCGCAAAATATTAATAAATCGGCTTTCAATATAACTGTAAATAAGCGGGATTTGTATGATCCAATGTATTTAATTTCGGAGATCTCGAATTCATCACGAGGAAATTATTAAATATGCAAACTATTGGACTATTTCATCTCGCGAAATTTGTTGATTATGATTTGAATGATATGAATAAATTATTATTAAGATTTTTGACAATTCTTATTGTAGTAAAATGCTGAATAATTGAATAGTTATTACGCATAGCGCAGTAGATAGTCAGATCTAATAGGCTCGATTAGACTTTAATAATTTTATTTATTATTACATAAAATAAACGCTTGACATATTAAATTGAAAATTCAAAGCATTTTCGCCCGAATGATTAGATTTATTTCTGAAATTGTTATAAATTTGAACTTTTCGAAGAATCCGATTTCAAAGGCGATAATTCTCCCTTAAGCCTCTGTTTTTGACATGCATTGTTTAAAATAAATTTTACCATATTTTTGTAAGCTTTATCGTTTTTTTAAATAAAATTTCCGCGTTGCTCTTTCAAAAGATATTTTCAGTATTTCCCGGGTAGTAACGTTTCACAAAGTTGAAACGCGCGCTGCACCTCGTAATACCGCATATCCGCACACGGCTTGGCACCGTGGAAAAGCAGCCTTGACACAAACTGGCCTCAATGGGAATGAAAACAACGGTACTCCACTTCCCCCTGACCCCTCGTCGCCCTCACCGTCGCTTCTGCAACACGGAAGAAACTGGCGCGTAAAGTCTGTCCTCCCTTTACCCCTACCTACCATCCTCTTGCTCGTTCGTTCTGTCACTGTCTCTGCCCCTCTTTTTCCTCGCAATCTCATCGTAACACATCGCGATCGATAAAACGTTCGATCCATCGCGCCTGAGGAAACAAACAATACGGCTTATCACTGCGCGAGATTGACAAGAGAATTGATACACATATCTTACTTTTTTCAGAAAATCGTTCGTCATATACTACTAAATTCATTCATAATTTTTATAGAGGAACGTTGATATTTATTTTGAACTTTTATAGAAAAATTATCCAAAGTATAATTAAAAAAAAATTGATAATGCAATAATTTTATAAAATTATTTATTTTTAGTTTATGTAGTTCACGTAACGATTAAATTTTTTATTTGATAGAAATATTTATTTACTGCACGCATGCGCGAACAAAGAATTCATTGTTATTTATAATAATGAGATAATATTTTTATCTGATGGACATCTCTCTTAATGAAAACTTTTTTTAAGATAAATTATTTAAATAAAAAATATTAAAAGATGTGAAGAATTTTTGAAATCATATTGGAATTGTTTGCTGTCCTATTGAAGGCATTCCTAATAAGTCTTATAACCTATAGATCCTTAAAAAAACTTAAGTAACATCTTAAATATAATTATGTTTTTAAGTTTCGTGATTTATAAATTCTTAAATTTCTAAATCTTGCTCTAATGCTCAAACTATTACAGCTTCTGTTTTTTTCAGAAACATCAGTCATTCAAATTTCTGCAAATTTCTGAATATTCAAAATGTTTTGAAAAATTTTGAATTCTTAGATCCAGAGGTCCACAGTCTTTAATGTCCCGTGGATCTAAGAATATTATTACTTCCAAAAATAATAAAAATTTCGTATATTTATTTATAGTTTCATAACATTTATAAATGTCAAATTCTGAAATCTGCAATCTTAGAACTGAAATCTTTAAAATAAATTTGTACTTTATCATCTTATTTAAATAAAATATGAACATATATATATATATATATATATATATATATATAGGTCATTACTAAATATAAATATATAATTAACTGTAATCATCAAGCTTTAATATTTTTAATCGCTTAAATTTTTCAGTTAACAGATATCTTGAAAAATAATGAGTAACGTGCACATCGTTATATATATTAACATTGTTCGCGCGATATCTTCAAATTATAAGATTTATCGATAATCCGTCCTTTCAAATTTTCCGTCATGCAATTACTGTCACTCACAGATGAGCCATTTCATCAAAATCGATTGTCATATTAATGCAATAAAACAAAAAACTCTTTGTAATCTTATTCTGTCATGACTCTTTACGGATTATTTACACAAATAATTAATACATAGTGCAACTTATTCATATAAATAATTCACATAAATAACAATTGTGCATACATAAAATATTTCTTTAATTAAACATTCTAAATATTTTTTTATGTACATCATAGACATAGAAAATTCACAAATATTTTTATAATTATAGATACGAATATATGATTCACTTATTCTTTTGTCTCTTCTAAAAAAAAAAAAAAAAAAATCTGGCCAACCAGGTCAAGTAAAAAAAAAAGAGAAAATAAGATACTCTCTGTTAATCAATTCTACTTCGTATCGATCCCGTTCTACGTGATATTAAAATCATTATCGCAATCGTAAAAAAAAATATCTTGAAATCTGCATCTTTTCGTGCGGAGCGTCATTCCATCGCGAGACGACTAAGCACGTGACAGCGAGAAGTTGTCCGCGAGAAGTCTGCGAGGTAAACCCCCGTGACAGTGCGTGAAGGTGACATACGGGCGCGCACACGCGGCGTTGCCGCTCTCGCTTCGCTCGCTCGCTCGCTCACTCGCAGAGAACAGTGCGAAGCGGGTTCATTGTCCCGCGTGCGCCCCGTGGTAGAACGCCGTTTCCTCCCTCGGGCCGCCGTAATGTCGGCCCCATCAGTGGCGGCGGCAGCGCGTTTTCTCTCTCTTTCTACCATATCGTCTCTCTACATCTCGTTCGTTCGTCTCTTTCTCGCGCACGCATACACACGCGCATACACACGTACACATCATACATACACATTCGGGGAGATGACAGCGTCGCTGTGCGTCGCCCCGTCGCGCCAGAGTACATTTAGCGATACTTACCAGTTATCTAGCTTGATCAGCTCCTCGGGCTTTTTCGACTTGTGATCAGCCTTGAGGCGCAATGCCTGCGGATAAAGTTTGAGAACGTGTTCGAATTGCGTCGCGGTGCCCTCCGCGAAGAAAGTCGCTGTGTCTTTCACGGAAGCCATTGCGATAACGCGGGCTTCGATCGACGGCCGTCGGGGCGCAGCACCAGCGCCGCCTGCTGCCGCTGTTCTGTAAAGCACCGCGTCGTCCGCCGCCGTTGGCTGTTACCACCGGTGTCGCCGCCGCTGCTGCCCCACGGGCGGCGTTGCCGTATCTCTCTCGCCTGCTCTTTGCCGAGGAATCCTACTTCACCCTCGTGAATTCCCTCACCAGTGCGGCGCGAGTAAGCGCGTCGCGTGGGAAATCGATGACGGTGGTGGGAGAGCACGTATCGAGAGCGACGTTACACGACGGTCTCTCTCAATTCCGAAGCGAGAAAGCGGAAAGATCCACGAGAACGTACGTGCACGGTACGTGTAAAGAATCAACGAAGTGAGAATGGAAAAATAAAAAGAAAACGCACACGGACACTTCCCTTTTTTTTTTCTATTTTTTTTTAGAGGGAATCGACTCAGCTCCCGTTTCCTTCTTTCTCTCCCTCTTCCCCTCACGCACGTCCGGTGAGAGTACGGCGGACGTACTCGAGTGTGCAAGACGAAATCCTCTCACAACACCGTGCGACGTCTCGAGAGAAAATCACACTGCCATAAGAACTCTCTGTCGAACCTCGCTCGACACTGGCCCGGGTGGGGAGCCGACGCGACGTTGCCAATAGGCGGCAGCACCGCTCGGGTTGCGCCTCTATCCCCCCCTCTATTACAATTGCACCTCTCTCCCACCAGAGAGTATCGGCAGTCTCCGTCTTTCTTTCTTTCTTTCTTTCTCTCTCTTCTCTCTCTCTCTCTCGCGCGCGCGCGCCTGTCGAGAGTCTCCGTGTGCACTCTCCCCTCGCGCCTCACACACTTACCACCGGGAATACGTCTGTCACGCTTTCCCTGTCGAGTCGCTCATCCGTCTCTCTCACTCCGCCCGACGACCCCGTCTCGTCCTCTTTCTCTCCGATTCGGTCCCACGGAGAGTCCGTATCTCTCCCACTCGATCGCCGTTTCTCTGTCTTCCTTCCACGCGCCTGTTCGTGTCCTTTTCCTTGCTATCACAGTATCCTTGTCTATCGCCTTTGATCGCCCCTATATATCTCTTGTGCGTCTACCTCTCTTTTTTTCTCTCTCACTTCCTCTCCCTTTCTTGTTGCGTTCGTCTCGCTCGCGCTCACGAACCGCGAAATTCGGTCGAACACACGCGACGACGTGCCTTCGACACCTTGTGCAGTGTGTCGGAAGGGAGCGTGAGGAGATTCTACGGAGAGACTCCTTTCTCTACGAACTGACGCGGCGCACCTCTCTTTCTCCTTCTCACGCACACAGGCACGCACTCGCTCCCTGTCCTTCTGCTTGACAATAAGCGTATCAACGTGACTCTGAGTCCGTTTGTCGCGTGCGTTTGCTCTCGCGTTACGGATGCAGAGTGATTCCGTGCTGGTACTCGCAGAAGAGATGGACACGCGCGATGGTGTACGCCTGTCTGGCACGCACAGAAAACAGCGACGCGAAATCGCACGTTTCTTGCGCAGCGCGTTATAATACAATATTTCCGTCCGCTCCGTATATTATAAGCTATGCGCTCGTTCAATTTTGTACAACCAACGTCGCCCGACAGGCGTGTTTCCACGTAAGCGACTGAGGTTACGTTGCGCGACGATCGCCTCATCGACGGCGAAGCCACGGAAAGCGGCGATTGGTCGAACGCGGTCTCACTCTGACTATCTCTCTCTCTCCCCCTCCATCCTCCTCTTTCGCTCTCTCTCTCTCTCCCCACCCTTTCCTGTGGTCTCGCTCACTCTCTCGCTTGTTCACCGATCGCGTCCGGCGCGTTCAATGCGTCGATATCCTTGTTTCTTCATCAGAGAATATTACGCGACCGTCGGTGAGAATCACCGATATATCTATCGAGCTTGTTTTATCCTCAACAAAAATCGCTCAGCTGCGCGTTAACGAAGATGCATGCGGGCGGGCAGACGTGTTGTACGTGCTGTTGTGCACGCGAGCGCGCGCACGTCAGCAAAACGAGTCTCAGGAAAACGAGAACACGCGGAGGAGACTCACATAGCCAATCAGCCTACCCAATCGTTCGCCTCGTGTACGCGTATGTGTGATTATAGTAAGCCGACCGACCGACTGAGGGCAGCACCTTCGTTCGGCGCCTTGATTGGCACCCCGCCAGACTCTCTCCCCGTCCTCGATGACCGTTCCTGACAAGCAATGAGCGAGCGAGTGAGTGAGCGAATGAGCAAACACAAACGAGAGAAGAAGAGGGCGCTTTTCCCCTCGTCGTGTTCGTGCGTCCGGACGCCACATCCACCGTCAGCTGCGCATTGCGTTCCCCACTACGGCGCCGTGTTGGAGGATCAGCGGAGACGCGGTGTCCAGAGATGGATAAAACGACTCCGAGTCGTTCCATCGTTGTTGTTGTTTGGAGATGTAAAAAGCACAAGTAGAAATTTCCACGCGCCGAGATATTCGCCTTTCGCAACAATATAGATTTTACAGAACTAATAATGACATAGTGATATAATTAGCCTCGTTCTATCGCGTGTATCTGATTAACTTCAAAATTACTTCATTATTGTGTAAGGTCATAAGTACACACACAAGCAGCCGCTTGAGGCATTAAACCGAGAGGGAAGACGCTCGAGTTTATTTTAAAGTTTATACGCATATTATATATGTAAAGTTTTTAAATACAAACGTATATACTTCCTCTTTGTCGTTGCTATTTTTATTTTTTCTTTTTTGCTTTTTTCTTACGTACAACACTGATAATTAACGATAATAAACGAAATAAGGCTAAGCTTTTTAAAAAAAATTCAATATAATTGTTACAGCTGTAAATATTCAAGTTAAAGTTAAAGTTATATTATGCAGCTGTCTCTACAGGGACGCATGTATACTTTGTAAACGGATGTCCCGCGACGAAACGCTCGACTGTTTCTGGCAGCCGCTTCAGACCGATTCTCGAAGGGTGAAACTTACGCAGCTGCGTTCAGGCGATATGCCGGTGTGCGCATTTGCCAAATTTCGCCATCGTGTCTGTTTATAAGATAAATACGTAAGCTGCTGATGGGTCATGTTCTTTTAGGACATCCAGTAGAGCGTGTCGGGCGGTAATTTATCAAAACTCAAGTGCACACTAAGTTGTTTAAATTCCAAAATGTAGTAACGTAATATAAAGAAAAAAAAAAGCGACAACTTTGAGAATAATTTTTGTTCTTCCGTGAAGAAATCGCGAAAGGTCAAAGATACAACACATAATCTCGAAAGGTCAAAGATACAAAAGAAATTTTTAATAAAAAGATCCGATAATTTTATAAAAAAATAATTTTAGTTGCGAAATGAAGACATTTTAACAAAATTTTCTAATAAAATTTTTTAATTAAAATTTCAGATAATTTTAAAAAACTAGAAAAAATGATTTATATAATTTTTGCCTTGCGTGAAACATTGGCAGAATAATCGTGCGAAAATCTTTGTTAAAACAACAAACCTTAGAGCTTCTTAAGTAAATTTCATCAATTTTTTTCAAAATTTAGCAAAATAAATTGTTTGAATATTTTCTCTAAAAAAAAGGTTCAGGCCTCGATTTCCGGTTCGTTCATAAATCTTATAGAGGGACTCACTTTCTTATGAGTACAAATAAAGTTCAGCAGGGAAAAGAGCGATAAAGATGAAGGGAACATGAGATTTTCCCAGGAGTGTCTTCCTGCATTTTGACACTCCACTTTCTGCTATTTCCTGCTCTTTCTGAAATAACGTCAGCCTTCGTGCGTTCCTAAATTTAAGCTGTTTCGACTGCTGGAGATTCGATGGCCCTTAAAACTGCAATAATGCCTTTTCCTTTCTGCCCGCCAGACGGAGCTTCATCAAGCGGAGTGGAACGGAGCGGAGCAAAGAGAAGCGATTGTGTGGAGAATATAGGCACAGGCATGCAGACCAGACAGATAGGCAAGCAGGCAGGCAGGCAGGCAGGCAGGCAGGCAGGCAAGCAAACAAGCAGGCAGGCAGGCAAGCAGGCAGGCAGGTAAACGGGCATGCCGAGTATAAGCCCCAACAACATGGCCGTCAACTCACCGTTATGCGCCTCGTGCCCCCTATACAAAAGAGAAAGGGCCGCGCCAGTCGGTCCGCCCCCTCTGTCCCTCGGGCGCTTGAAATTCAATTCCGGCACTGCCACATGGCGGCGTTGCCAGATCGCCCCTCGTTCGCTCGCTCGCTCGCTCCTTCCTTCTCTTGCTACCGTCCGTTATCGAACGTTCGATTTACACCGCGCGCGCGGCGCGGGAAGATTTTCGTCGAGGCGATATCACCGCGTAAACGGCGACTTTACGGGGAAAATTGCAACGCGATGCAAAGCCAGGAAAAATGTAAATACCTGATATACGTGTATAACAGATGTAATAAATTAATACGATACAATAGTGGATAAACCGAAGAATCTGGAATGAAAGAAAATAAATTAATAATGAATAATTATTATCGTTGAACGCTGTATCTGGAGATTGTATCATTTGTAACCGTTATCTTTCGTCTCTTTACACCGTAGGACCACGTGTCATACATACAAACGATAATTTTATCACAGCAACGAGACAGCCATCGGTCGATAGGATACATTGATTTGTTTGTATTCGAAAATATATATAAGTCTTATTTTAACGTGACAGTTTTTTCCAATCGTTTGTGTGTACGGGATCTTAGACGTGCTCTGTGTTCATCGACTCATCACACAATTACCAAGGGCAATCGGCTTTTAATCCGGAGAACGTATCTGATTAATAGATCTACACGTGTGTACTCCAATTACGAGCGTACGCAAAACGTCAGCAAAATTAAAATACAACGATTGTTTTCTCAACGCAGCAGTAGCCATGAATTTCTATTCCTATCTATTCTATTCCTTCTGTATTTTAAAAATGAAAGAAGAGCGTACATCTTAACGCCAATGTCAATAGTCGTCTGACTGTCGAAAAGTAAATTGTGTTTCTTCATAGAAAGCTTAAGAGATAATTACTTTTTCTTTTAAAGTTTGTTGTGAGTATAAATATATAAATATACAAAGATTATTGCATATATATATATATATATATATATATATATATATATATATATATATTGAAGATGTATATGAGGTAAAAACTTTCGGAAACGTTCTTCTTTGTCAAGAATTAAAAGTCGACAAGTATCAGCAAGGTGTTGTCAGCAGGGAGAATTGCATAAAACCGTGCCGATTTCTCGCAATAATTCCATTGGCGCTGGCGATGGCGACATTGAAAACCCTTCAATTCGCAAACGACGCTAAACCGAGGTACGCAGAAAAAGAACAGCAAATAAATAATATCGCAAGCGATCCTAAGTTGAGCGACGAGTCACGAAACGTCATATATTTGTCACACACGGAGACCAAAAATATAACGAATTTGGAAGCATTGTTTCTTGAGAGCAAAAACATGCAGGCAGTTCATACCGACTACATGACGCAGATATCGATTGTTGTAAGCATTATGTATATACGGAATATATTTATAGCGGTTATATTTTCTAGGCATACGAGTTAGAAGAGAAAGGGAGTATATCGCTTTAATATATATTTTTATACGACTATATATTTTTCTTTTAATAAAATTAAATTATACTTGATCGCAAATATAACTGAATTAAGGAGAAATTCTCGTAAACATATGTATGGACTTTTGATAAGAATCGTTAGAGATTATTTCCAGATCAATATTCAATGTTTCCGTTCTTATCCGCCCATTTCAATTCTTATGACGGAACAATAGCGAATTAAAGAAACATTAATTCCTTAATCAAAATTAAGATATGTTAACGAATTCCTTTCTGCTTTACATCGCAAAGAATATCGCATTGGTAACGCGAGGCAGTATACAGAGGGGAAACAAGAAACTTTTAAATTCATCTCTCTAGCTTCAGAGATCATTATGTGTGATTATGTGTATTTCACAAGGTAGATTCCCATATGGACTCTATCATGCACTTATTTTGGAGGAGGCAGTGGGAGGGGGGGTGAGACCAAAAATCAAAGGACTCATAAATAGAGGAAGGGAAAGGAGAGGGGAGAAATACGCTCGTGACGTCATGATGACGATTCCGAAAACGGAAAATCCTGTCGCGCGATTCGAAACCGCGTCACCCACGACGCACGATGCCATCCAATGAGAAAAATTGACGACATCCACACAACTCGAGGAGTATCGCGTAACTGCTACACAATTCGTGTGCCAACATCGCGCCGAACGTGATGTTACACGCCGAACACGTGGGGCTCTCATTCTCATCTCTCTCTCTCTCATTCTCATATTTCTCTCTCTCTCTCTCTCTCTCTCTCTCTCTCTCTCTCTCTCTCTGTTCTCACCATCGTCTATCACCATCTCTCTTCTCACTCGCCTCGTACACCTCGTGACAATGTCGCGCCGCTCTGACGTGCGGACACGATCGAAGGAAAGCAGCCAGCGAGCGAGCGAGCATGCGAGGGACGAGGCTGCTTTATCGCACGACCAATCCGAGCGCTGTGACCTTGAGCCGCTTCAGAGAGAGAATATAGCTAAATATAGCTGTGTGAGCACGGGCGCGCGCGCGCTCCGAGTGTGCTCGAACTCCCAACCCAGCGTTTCCTCGCTCGTTCGCTCGCTCTCGCCGAGCTTGCTCGCCAAGCCTCCTCCGCGAGTTCATGCCGACGATCGATATTTATTTATTTACCGCGGAAACTCGCTGGATTAAAGTCGATCTCTCGGATATTTTCACCGCCCCGAGGATGCGTCAGCCGCACCAAGCGCCTTTCCCATCTCAATAGGAATTGTTGAAATGTAGAATGATTTTTTTCGCTCAGCGCGAAACGTTCTCGAGGCTGTCCTATCCGCGTCAAATTCCGTCAATCACATCGACGAGGAGTTGAATCGCGTTCTAGATTTGTAACGCGCGCGGATATCTCGAATATGATCGTCTTTGCCCGTTTCATATATCTTGCATAGCACTATTTCTCAAGATCTATAATAATAATAATAATATTCAAAGTGAGATTATTCTCTAATTTCTCTAAAGATCAAATCCTACGTGCATTAAGATTGCTGGGAAATTATTAGATAAAAATTATTAGACGTATATACATCAATTATAGTTTTCAAGGTATCGTGATTACTATTGCAGCGAGACATTCGTTCTGCAATAATTCTTCGAATAGAGGAAAATACGCAGCAAGATATAGATTGTACGGTATCGCGGCTGAGCACGACGGCGGTGGCGATGACGAGTTGGAGAGCGAAGCAGTTCGCCTTGGTCGCTACGAAACAACTCGATGTGTAAGCGAACGAGCGAGCGAACCGAGCGACGGGATAGAGCGCGATTTCTGCGCTTGGGAACGCCGATGGAATATTCACCGAATGTAATATGGGCATTATTATTGTATCTATCGATTTCAATACATAATGCCGCGGTTATTATGTTGAAATTATTATAAGTTACATCAATAATCAACGTGCGATAATAATATAATATTATTACCCTACCCTCAGTCATTAATGTCATTCATACTCCATTACAATGTTATTATTATTAATTTTGTTAATATTGTACATATGTATATATACAATAGCTATGTTTATATTTTATTTATTGTTATAATTATTAACTTTCCGCGCGAGAGACAATTCTTCTCTCAGCATTCTAAATACCAAATGCTCTTCCAAATGTGGAAGATAAATTGAAAAGAGGATTGGTTTTCATTTTTAATATGGGAGGGGAGTAAAATGATGGGTTTATTAATGGATTGAAATTGAAGTACTTATTGATTAGAACCAATTCGATGTTATAAGCTTCGATATTATTAATGAATAATGCTTCGTTTCCCAATTAATGCGTATTAAATTTTAATAAAAATTCGACATTCGTGTGTACGTAAAACGAAATATTTCATTTCTTGCAAGCTAAAATAACGCTATAAGCAATCAACAGTTGTCTCGTTCCATCTCACAAGATTGCATTAAATTCAAAAGCAAATCATACTTTTTGCATCATGATTATCGTTTAAAAAAATTCGAATTTATTATAACATGTTCTGAATCTCTAAAGCAATTTTTCGTGATATGACTCCTTAGAATTTAATCCTCTTTCACGTTCAGTGAAAGTACGCGCGTCTTAACGCGGTCTTAACTTTAAGAATTTATCAACGTTCATTGACGTTATTATTGTTATTAAAAAAGCTTGTTTCCGTGTTAACGACGTTTCTTATCACGGTAGATAAGAAGCGGGATACACGACGTGCAAAATGCACAACGTGCCGACGTGACATTCGGTCGGTGTTCGAACGTATCTTTTTCGCGATTTAAGACCTTCCGCGATAAGATTGTCATTCATGCATCGTGAATCAGGGACTTTATTTTTAGACCGGCGTCTGAATGAAAGTGGAGTAACCCGTCGTAGTACAACAAGAATAGAAGGAGAATAAGAGAGAAGATCGCGAGGGTAGAGGGAGCGAGGGAAGAGTGGTCGCAGGGTGGTCGGAGGGGGACGGCAGAGCGGGAAGGGGGGACAAGGGTGGCAGACGCTTCTGTCGGGATCCGCGAGTAAATCGTAGTAGATCTTCCGCACACGTGACTCCCGTTTCCCCTTTTGCCCCCCCGCCCCTCCCCTGGCGTGCCGCGTCCCTTCCGCCACTATTCGTCTCTTTCGTTCCGTCGAACGTGGACACGCGAGACACGCGGCCAGACGTACGCACGTGCGCACTCGGACACGTTCGGTTTCGTTTACCTACGAAACCGAACAGCGGGGAGTTCACGGGCGGCGATACATGAAATGATCGACGAGTGACGTATGACGACGAGGACGACAACAGTGGCGGCGGCGGCTGCGACGACGACGACGCGCCGCCGCCGAGTGACGCACGTGGGAGCCGAAAGCGCAGATATATGTATATTGTATGTATGTGTATATGTATGCAGATATGTCCCGCGGTGTGTCGCGTCATAATGTTTAAACGGAGGCATTATGTAACGCGTTGCAATATAACATACACAGTGTCCTAGAAAGGTACGCAAGATGCTACGACAGGTAGCGTTCGCACGGTTCGTTCACCCGAGATCATCCTTAGACAGACTAGAAGATAAATGGTGAAAAATAGTGGTTGTTTAATGAGATGATTCCAGACTTGATGATTGGAAGATTTACTTTGAAGGAGATTGAGATTAGTCAAGTTCTCAGGATTTATTCGAAATACTATTTCTGTATTAATTTTTGTATTAATTCTATTATTCTGTTATGATCTATGTTTTTGACTTAAAATTATTTTATTTTTTTTTAAATAAATATATTATAAATAAATATATATTTTATTTAAAAACTTTTTTTTCTGGCATGTATCTTTGGTAATAAAGCTTCTTTTTTTAAAAAAAAATATATTATTTTTGTTTTTTTAAAGCTCTTTGATCATGTTGATCCAACTGACATTATCATACGATAAATTCGAAGAGAACAGCAGAATTAGTCGATTGACGAAAGAAACTGGAATATAATTAATTTCGACTTAATTAATCGACTCATTTTTTATTTCTAACCTCGATTGATATGCGACTTGGATTGTAGGATTATTAACATTTCATTGATAATAATTTGATAAATTTCAAAAAACGATAATCTCGCACTTGCATTTTACTAAGTTATTTTTACACGAAATGTGGCTCTCTAGATATACCTTTGGAGTATAGGCGAAAACTTGGAGGCTGACTTGAAAGTAAAATCCATCTTGAGATGGATCCTTCGGTATTTGAATAATGTAGGAAAGAAAAACCTGCAACGATATAAGCTATAATAATACAGAATTGCATATTCTACGCTTCTCTGTTTGCTGCCTATAAAAAAAGCTTGGTGCTTACTATAATATCGATACATAAAAATTTTTTAGTTTTTGATCACATAAATTTATGTAATTTTGATATAGAAAATACATAAAATAATTAATAATTATCATTTAAAAAAAATCCATTTTTTATCTTTTCATTGTTCCATATAATTTATATCTTTGAAGATAAATGCTCTGAATTAAAATACAAGTGTGTGCGTGCGCGCGCGCGCGCGCGTGTGTGTGTGTGTGTAATTATATTATTACATAAAACTTTATGAAGACAATGAGTAAAATTAATCTTGATATTGTTTGCTACATGACAATAATATCATGACGAAAATCTTTAATAATTTAAATCTTTAATAATTTATACTTTGATTTTTAGAATATAACACATTCTAATTAATACTATGATTATTTGTACATCTAGATACTGTCATTATTGTGTCATCAAATAGTACGTTTAACATAATACCAACCCGCGCGGGAGACGAAACGAATCAACCATTTGTGTTTACATATTTCTCCTGAAAGGCCCGATCTCACTCCCAATGGCAAAACCTACCTTGTCGCGCCCGCGCGCGCGACCTTTCCATCATCCTGTATAGAGGCGGAAGAAATACATCCCCGACAAAGCACACGCGCATATATATATATATATATATATATTATATATATATATATATATTGAGAATATATATATATATATATATATATATACACACACATACGTACGGAGTGCAGTGACACATGCAGACGACGTGATCGCGAGCGCGCGATTCAATAAGTGGCAGGCAGGGATCATTGACACCGGCGTTGGCGCCCGTGCGGCCGCGCGCGAAGGTTGTACTACGATGTTTACGGTTTAATTCGAGATATACTCGAAATGTCACGTGTGCACGCGCTCGCGGCATTGCACACACCGCATCGGGAAATGCGGGAAAGACGGTGAGAGCGAGGGGGACGGCGGCAGGAGGGTAGAAGGGAGAGGAGAATGGGACGGGGCCGCGAGGGAGAGGCACGGGGGGGATGCAAAGATCGACGTGCTGTCGCACGCGGAGAGTGACTCATCGCCGTTACGTGCGGTGTGTGCGTTCCCCCTCGCCCTCGCCCTCGCCCTCGCCCACCCCGTCTTCCCCGGCCCTGCCTTGCCCCCCTTTCGCCGAGGACAACGCGGATCTATCGTTCGCGGTTCTATTAACTGGGTCAGTATTGCGCCGCTTGCCCACTCGCTCCCCTTGTTTCGAGACGACACGGAAGATACGCGGGTTGTTGCGAGACGATAGGAAGCAGGCGGATACCCCGAATGACCGTTGGAATCGATCCGGGGATGGAAGATTCAGTCGTTGAATCAATTCAATCGCGATCACGATATTGAGATTACAAAAGCTCGGATATCACGCAGGCGTGTAAGCGATCAAAGCCGATTTTCATGAATTTTTGCTCGATTATGGATTTTTTGTCGTTAGACTTAAAAGTAAATTAGTTTCGTGTAATCATTTGCCTATACGTTTTTTAACTGAATTCCTAAAATGAATATAAGCGAAACGTTCTTTCCTGTTTTGATCGTTCCCTCGTTAACACGAGACAGAACTATGACGTCATTAATCGGCTGTTGTAACAATTCCAGTTTGTTTCAGTCAAAAATAAGTAGATTTTACGGCTCGTAAACTCACAATGCCGAATAAAATCAAATGCTAATATAGAAATTCACACAAATAAATGAAATGCAATAATCCTCGCGATGTACTTTTGAAATCAATAAATTAATTTAAAAATTCTAATGTAGATGTATGTAGCAGTTATCATAGCAGAAAATTAACAAAAAAATATGTGAAAACTTTTGTTATTGGAGAATAACTAGATCCCAAACACATGAATGGTTTTATCCATTATTATTTATTGAATGTTTCAATTTGTAGTATTAAATTGTCGTTCTTTTAAGCACGTGAGAAAACTTATGATTCAGACAATAAATACAACAAACGGAAATAAGGAATTAAATACTTAAATTAAATATAAAAACCTAAGAAAAAAGAAACTTCGATCAATAAAAAGGAAAGAGAAAATATTTTGGTGTCCCTTGATTGAATATTAAAGCCTGGTTCATATGTCGAAATTAAATTTTCTATTCTTAGTTGTCAATATTCAATTTCATATTTCTTTTATCTCTCTGAATTCTTAAGCTAGCACATAAAACATTTTTAAAAATAAGATTTCAGCAGTGAACAAATTGGCCAATCAAGTTGAGAATTATTGAACAGATCATCGTTTAAAAACATTTGGCTGTGATTGGTCAATTTCTTCACTGTTGTTTAAATTTTTCTTTGTGTCACTAGCTGGAGACACATCAAGTATATTTACTTTGACGTTCGATCGTTAGTCGGGAGAAGAGCAAAGATGATTGCTGACGGCGGTTTAAAAACGATGCGAACGCGACACGTTCTCTCACGCAACGTGCGTATTATACACCGAGAGAGTTCGGATCGTCACGATGCGATGCGTGTCGCAAGTCACGCAACACGGTTCCTATGTTACAACCACGCGGTTTTATGGGTTCTTATAGCAACACGTCTTCCGACGATTAATAATTCAGGCATTTTAGGAAATCGAAAAAAATTGAGAATTGATCCCAGGACCGATTTTATCTTCGCCTGATCTCAAATTGACAGCAGTCTTTTAAATATTTCTTCGCTAAAATAACATTTTCGTGAAAGCTACACGAGTTACACGAGTTATTATAAAAATTACAACGATTAAAAAAATTACACTTATTTAAAAAAATCTTCCTTATTAGACACAAAATGATCCTGTCTCTCGTGGCATTACCACTTATTATCCACTATTATCTTTCTCTTTGATTAATACGATAATATCTGCTCATATGCATTAGTTTTTATGTATCGTATCAGTATCAGCCTTAGAAAATAAATTAATTTTTTCAGGGAGATCATATCTCCAGCTCTGTATCCTCCCACAGAGATAGCGATAATCGTTTCTAAACATCTTCTGTAACGCAAGACAGGATAGTATTCAAAATCATTTCTTATCACGAATAAGATTTTTTTCTACATTCCCCTTATTTGTATGCATGCATATTATGCATAAATACGAGATATTCCACGAATATGCTTATAACATTCCACTAGAATGCTCTGCGAAACCGACTACCGTCGGAAATCGTCGAATCGACGAACGATAGATGAGAAATATTTGTCGCGCGGCGACACGGACGATGTCGACGGGGACTCGACTCGGTTTCGAAGGGCATCAAAGTTCGCGGTTAGCGTTAGTTTTTCCGCGTATGACTTGCGTCAACCTGGGGGAGTACGCCTTGGTATCAGAGGAAAAACACATTAGCTGGCGCGTTTCCAGAACGGTCCGCGAGAGGTCGATCCCTCGCGGGCCGTCCTAAACGCGCCGCGTTCCGAGAACGCGGCCAGGTCGCGCCGTCGCCGTCGTCGTCGCCATCGCCGCCGGGTTTGATGACGTAAGAGAATAAAAGCAGCACAAAAGGCTTGCTGGTTCATTAGCGCGAACTATAAGGCCGTCCCCCGGGCTGATCGCGCAGCGTGGCGCGGCGTGGCGCGACGTGGTGTGGCGGCGCAATCTTTGTCCTTTGACTCTGCGGGCACATGTTTGCGGATTGCCGTCGACGATTCGTTGAATCGTCATCTTGTTGTCGTCGTCGTCATCGCCGTGATCGCTGAATTATTCACGGCTCGCCGTTTCCCGTTTCTCGTTGCAGCCACGACCGAGCAGAGTCGACTTCACGAATTTTACGGTCGCATTGATCGTCGAATTTACACGGATTTTCGAGATCAGCGATCGCTGATAAATGCCGTGAGAACGCGAGATTTGAATAAAATTGAAGCAAATTAACTTTGAGATTTTTTCTTTTTCTACGAAAGCGATATGTTCAATACTCGTTAAAGGGCTAAAAATGCAATTTAGGAAGAAATTAAGCGTTATTAGTAGAAAACGAGATGCTTGGCCTTATCTAAAAAAAATCACGCGTTTAAATCGCGAGAATTATACGTCTCGGTATCTTGGCGTCAGAGAATGACTCGGGTACTCGTTAAGTTTTTGCAATGTGACGCGAGGTTATATTGCAACTGCACCTGGCTTCTACCTGTGCAGGTGCTTAGGAAAGCCTCGAAGAGCGACGTTTCTTCTCCCTGCGTCTTACAGACCTTTTATTTTCTGGAATAACTTTAAAGAACCTGGCAAGTGCGCTCTATTTGCGAAAGAAACTCAGTTTCCTCAGTTCATCTGACGTTCGAAAACAAATTTGGTTCGCTAACTTGTTTTCTTCGTCTCCGCGAGAAATTATGAATATTCAGACCTGGACGTATTTTATTCATGTCGAGCGATCATAAGAAAACTTAAAATTCTGAATCCTTCGCGAGGCTTTTTTTAGTTGTGCTTTTCTCTTCTTTTGTATGAAAAGAAAGCGACTCTCTCGACCACCTTCATGAAGGATTTTCGTTCTCGAGAGTGATACTTTCGAGCATGCTCTCGAATCCTTTCACGTAGTCTTAGGGAAGTTTAAAAATACCTTCGCGGTATCGCGATAAGCGACTAAATAACATCCTATATACATATATATATATATATACACAAAGATAATAAATTCCACCAGTAACAACACGATGGAAGCTTCGTGAATTATATTTCTCGCGGTCTTTTGACCCAAGAATATCTATGACGCTCGAGAATTCTTGACGAGAGAAGCCGGGGCAAGGATTCTTTAGTGGCTCTAAAAATCGAAAACCGGGCTAATGAGATCCCTTAGATCTGAGGAGAGAACGGAGTGTTCGCGAGTATTCAAAACGATTCGGATTTGTGCTCAGAAATGCCGAGGTCCTGCTCGAAACCAGTGCTCGGTATCCAAGGACTCAAACATCCGAGACCGAAACGACCGGCGAGTCTGCACGAATACGCGAAACGAGTGTCTACGTAAGCGAATGTGAACAGGCTTTGCTTGCATTTCTCTGTCCCCTTCCATCTTTCTCTTTCTCTCCGATGGAGGGCGGAGGAAACTGCGGGAGCAGCAAGCGGCGGAGGCGGAGGCGGAGGTGGAGAAGGGAGAAGGGAGATGAAAAACACCTGTTACGGACTTCCGTAAACACGAGGTGTTCTGTTTATTTTCGTACTACGTCGCCTGTTTCGTATCACATTAGAATCACGGACCCGTTCATTGTCACGTCACGCGGATCTCGTTCTGCCGTACCGACTGTTGCGCGAACGCGACGAATGAGATGGCGCCACCTCCCAACCTGGTATCACATTTTTAATAAAAAAAAAAATAAAAAAAGGATGTACGTAAACTTATCGTTTATTGTTAATTAATATGCGGTCATTGTCTTTTATTTATTATCTAATTATTTTCATGCGAGAAAATAGAAAACATTATATATATATATATATATATACATATAATATATAATATATTATATATTATATATATATATATATATATATATATGTATATATAAAATTTGATATAAATGATTTAAATAGAGAAAAATAAATTAGTTAAATAAGTTTGAATAATCTTTGAGCATATGTAAGAATATTTTTCTCAGTTTTGGTTTGATCAGTTTTATATTAATTCTACGAAAATTTGTCTCCCTTTTTTAATTGCGATTAGTTACACGTTACACGTGTAACTAATTCTGTGAAGTTAGCTACAATCTATTCTATTGAAATGCAATATGCATCACAATGGATAATTATTGAATCCTTTTATTCTTGTATCTCTCTTTTCTTTCATTTTTTGTCCTTCTCTTTTTAAAAGCAAGGAGACTTTAAACTCGGATCATATCGTAGTCGTCTCGTGCGACTTCGGCTATCCTCGATAGTATCAGATTGTATAACTGACTTTGCATAAAGGATGAAAAACCGTATAGAACGTGAAGTAGCTAATATCAAACATATGCGCATAACTAAAGTCCATCCTAAATAAATGTGCAAAGTTTACAAGTAAACACAATTAAAATTTTAATGTAATTAAAATAAATTATTAGATTTCATAAAATGCAATGGAATGCTTATAAAAATCATGAATTATAGATTTACTTGAAATTTTGAAAGTTTAGATTTCAATTTATCTATCGATGTTTTTTCTTGCATGGAATTTTACTACATTATATCACATTCATATGAGATTTAAGTGCAATGCAGCTAGTTATTAAAAACAGAAGAAATCTGTATTCTAGAAAAATTCCATTTTAAATTTTAATCTACTTTGCCTTCAAGTGATACAGCTAGAATTCTCCGCTGCTAGCATTTCTTCGATCAGACATCATCCGTTTTGACGCAAATTTCAGGAATTGCGCGCGTTTCCTCGTAACTCTCATCCCCCTCCCTTCGTCTCTCTGACGTTCATATTCCGTATCTGACGTCATGGGCGCAAGGCGACTGACGTAAGCGTTAAAAAACTGCTGAAAAGTCGCCATTGGAGATCGACGTATGTACCAAACCCTAAATGTATCCCGTCCTATCACGTAGGGTGACTAACGTCACGTGACGTCATGCGCCTTTGCGCGATGGGCGACCGCGCAGACGGCCGAGGCCGGCGCACCGAACCGAACCGAGTAGCACCGAGCGGTGCCGAGTCGAGCCGAGCGGGACAAGTGTATAGCGGCTGATAAGACCAGCAATGAACAGTCGCGATAGTACGCGCGGTCGCTGTTGATAGTTGCCGCGAACGACTTGTCGCAAACCTTGTGGTGGCGTAAAGGAAGTGCAATGCCGAAGCTTTAAGTCAAGGAGTTCCGAGCAGAGAGGTATTCAGCGCGAGAGAGTGTGACTGTGCGTGAAGTGTGCGCGTCGGTGCACACGCGTTACATCTACCTTGGGATTTCGTATACGGTGTACAAACACACACACACACACACACATACACACAAAACAGAGCATACGTATACACGAGCGCACGTACACGGAGAAATAATCCTTATCCTTGAACCGACGCCGCCCGCACTGACAGCGTCAGGATAAAAGACGACGGCATTGGAACCGTGGATTCGCCTCTCTCTGTCTCTCTCTCTTTCTCTTTTTATACACGACTGATACGAGCGTGTATCTTGTCTCGCATATACGCCGACAGTGTATACGTGTAGTTCCTCTTCCTGTGCTTTGTGCGCGAGGCCGTTCGCGTCTAAGCGACTTTCGTGTATCACTCTTTCGCTCCCGCCAAGGAACTCTATATCCGTTCGTTCGAATCGCATATCGTCTCTTGTCGTTAGCGATCGTAAGATAAATACGCAATCGCCTCGCGTGTGTTTCTGCCTGTCGCACAGCAGGCACCTCTCTCCCTTGTTTTCTTCCTTCGTCCACTTTCGCGCTTTCCCGAGACCTCTCCCCTCTTTGCCCCCGTTCCCCTTCCTCTTCCTCGAGTGTACTCCCTCGCGTCGGGACATAGCACTCCGTGTTCTGCGTCTGTCTACGGTGCGGAGTACCATATAGCCGAGCGCCCTCTCGCTCCCTCCAGCAGCAGCGGCACGTCGTCTTCTCGTCGTTTCCCGTCTACTCCGTCGTCCCCGGAGGCAGAATATGGAGGCGATAGCAAAACACGACTTCACGGCGACCGCCGAGGATGAGCTTAGCTTTCGCAGGAGTCAGGTTCTGAAGGTTGGTATAATTCGGAGGAAAACGACCTGGCCCAACCCGTCCCGTCACCTGGTTCGTCATCCGACGCGTCGCGTCGCGTCCCGTCTCGTCCCGTCTCGTCCCATCCCGTCCCATCCCGTCCCATCCCATCCCATCCCATCCCGTCCCGTCCCATCCCGTCCCGTCCCGTCCCGTTTCGTTTCCTCTCTTCTCCTCGTCCCATCTCGACCCGTCTCGTACCGTCCCGTCGCGCTGCGTTTCGTCGCGTCGCGGCAGTCACGAGACCTCTTGCCGATCTCCCGAAAGTTCCACCGTCGCGACTCGTTCGTCGGTCGATGTCCTGCAGAATGCGAAAAATGTTATTGTGTATGCATTACATGGACCACACTGTCAGTCGGCATTCATTGTCGCTGCTCGGAATGCCGTTGCGCCTGACGCGAACGCTTAATGTCTATGAATTTCTCTATTGCTCCTAGCAATACCGATTGTTATTGTTTGGAGCGATAACGACGGCGATTTCTATGAGGATTAAAGTGGTGGCATTACTTCCAAGCTTTGTTTCTTTCACCTGCGGTTTTTTTTACATTGTTTGCATTAAGAAAGCTCTTATATTTAAATATATACCTTTTGGCTTTGAAAATAAAAAAATATGAAAGAGGGAGATTATATGATAAATAGATAATGAATCTGTATATCATTATATATATTTTTTCATATTTGTTATATTTATTTTAAATTTTGCTTCTAAATGGCAATTATATCTTGAATCAAATAAAATTATTTTACGTTATATATGTTATGTATATTTTTAAATTTATAAAAGATTAATTTCCTAAGATAGAACTTAATATTAGATTTCAAAGATATATTAATAGATTACAAATTATATAAGAAATAATAAAAAGATTTTGAATTTTTTTTTTTCATGTGGAATTTAGTCTAAAATTATAAATAATTTATACCTTTCTTGCGTTTTAAATATTATTTTTTTAGTAAGATAGCAATTATGCTAGGCTCATTTAAATAATATAAATGTAATGATTTTGAATTGTAATGATTTTAAATGTTTAGCTATTTACATTACCAAAAGCTAAAAATCACTAAATATTTTCTTTAGAAGAATATTTATAGTCATTAATAAAAAATAATTATAATGTAAAATTATTGAGAAGTGACTTATAGAAGGATGGCTTCAGATTAATTAACTTATAAGATTAATTCTACATTATTTGTTCAAGGAATATGATTAATCTTGTGTTTTTTCATGTACATAATAAAACTAAAAATTTCAAAAAAATTACAAAACAAAATTACAAAATTTCTTTTGTCTATGATAAAATGTCAATTTAAAAATGATAATATGCATATACAATGGATTTTGATAAATTACATATAATATTATTTTCAATATGTAATATCCTTTTGCAGATTCTGAATATGGAAGATGATATGAATTGGTATAGAGCTGAATTGGATTCTAGAGAAGGGCTTATACCAAGTAATTATATCGAGATGAAGAGCCATGAGTATGTATTACAAGAATATTGTATCATATTAAATTAACACACACACACACACACACACACACACACACACACACACACACACACACACACACACACACACTTCAGAGAAAATTTTGACAGTCATTGTTTAATAAAATATTTATTTCACATAAAATATTTCTTTTGGTCTTTTTTCGTTCATAAAAATATATATTCACATACATACATACATACAATCTTGTACAAAAATTATTTTCTCGTCTTACCTATTACAGTTGGTATTATGGAAGGATAACCAGAGCGGATGCCGAAAGACTATTGATGAACAAACATGAAGGTGCCTTTTTGATCAGAATCAGTGAAAGCTCCCCTGGTGATTTCTCCTTATCTGTAAAGTGAGTAATATTGAATGAGTAAAGTGTGATTGTAATCATTAAAATCTTTGCCAAAAATAAAAAATATTTGATAGTATTATATAAGAAATTCTGTTTTATATTAATTAAAATGATTCTATTATTAATTATTAGAAAGAAATGTAAAAAATAATCAAATATATGTAGGTGCTCCGACGGTGTGCAGCACTTTAAAGTATTAAGAGATGCGCAAGGCAAGTTCTTTCTGTGGGTTGTCAAATTCAATAGCCTCAATGAACTCGTGGAATACCATCGTACAGCATCTGTTTCTCGCTCACAAGATGTTAAGTTGCGTGACATGGTCCCCGAAGAGGTAAAAACTGATTATTTTAAAACGAATTATTTTTTTCTTTTAAAATAGAATATTTAATCTAAGAATATTTAATCTCATAAATATCTAAATGTATAAAAAGTATAGTGTCTTTTTAATCTATACTTATTAGTTAAATATCTATTTTAATTATTTAAATATTTTGTAACATATAATCGATTTGTTTTTATTCAGTGTTTGGTACAAGCACTCTATGATTTTGCGCCACAAGAGCCCGGTGAATTAGAATTCCGACGAGGGGATGTAATTACCGTCACAGATCGTACAGATCAGCATTGGTGGCATGGAGAAATCGGAAATAGACGGGGACTGTTTCCGTCTACCTATGTCACGCCATACCACTCCTAGGTAAGGAATAATTATTCTATACCTATATATAGCTTTTAAATTCTGTGCAATGTAATTTTTATTATCTTATCTAATAAGTTTTCTAAAATTATCAAAATTATATACGCATTATATTACGTATAATTACGTATAATTTTGATAATTTTAGAATTTAGGAAACTTATGCATATTGATAGATACACAAAGTTATGAATGTATTGAGAGAATATTAAATATTTATATATATTGAGGATATTGAATACCGAAAAAGAATTATTCTGTGTATAATACAAAAATACATTTTTATTTTTCTATTTGTTTACCATTATTAATCTTTTTATTATCTTACTTATTAGCATGTAATTTTACAGGCCTCACATGGCCGAGCGCACAGAGGCCGTTATTGGGAACAGTGGCCGCCTTATCCCACCTCTATCACCTACAGGATCCGAGTCGCCGCGGATTTGATAAACAATATTTTACAAACTTCACCTATTGAATGGGCCACTAAAATGTATTGGTGGTCTCGACGGAAAGTCTTCTAAGTAAACACGGCTGAAAATGAATCGAGCATATATCCCAACACCAAAATTCTTAATAAGAATATCGCGTTATTTACATGGGGGAAAAAAAAAAGAAAGAGAGAAAACCGTCATCGATATCACATCGAAAGATCCCAGCACGAGGATATAACGACATCTAAAGTTTAAGGACAATTTGAGTATTTAAAGATGTTCGACGATATCCAAGGATCCTAAGATCTCTAACGCTACCCGGGGATCCAAGAATCCAAGAATGCTTTTACAAATGTCTTACGAATGCAAAGATGCCTAAAAGATGCCTAAGGATCTGAGGATTCAAGCATTTATAGAATTCTAACAATTTACAATCCTTTATCTAGGAGTAATCTAAGTATCTATGGATACCCCCAAGGATCTAAGGATCTCCGTTTACATGAAGTCGCGTTCGAGGATAATCGAATATGTATATTTTTGTTTTCTTTTTTTTTGTAAACCTTCTTTTTGAGGACTCTATTTTTTCTTTACTTATTGCGTCAAGCACAGAACTTCGTAGCATTATTGTGTAATTATTATCTTTTATGGTTATTATTATTATTATAACTATTAATGTTATGTTACATTTTATTAATAACAATATATTATATTAATTATAGCCGCGTGTGTGCTTTGTTTACTTGTGCCCAAATACGATGAAGATATTCCTTCGTATCGCAAAGTAATGCGCTATACTAGCGAATGTTAGTATTGCTGCTAGTATAGCACGTTATCTACTTATCATAACAAGTATAAAACGAATGACTGGTCGGTCTGTCTGTTCACGGCACACGCTAGTGAATATGCCATCCGGGAGACTTCCTGCTCGTACGCTTTTAGCTTTATCAGTCGACCACGATAAGCCCTGAAAGCGGAAATTCGCGTATCATGATCGATGTTATTCCGCCGGCTTTAACAATGTTCAACGTTTGCCCCTTTATTAAGTAGAATCAAAACATGATAAGATTAAACATTAGATTCGAATAAGATGTAATAGAGATTATGTAGTGGAATTTAAATCTAGGAAATTTTGGGAATGTCTCAAAAAAAAGTTATCTTTTAAGTTATCAGATTTTAATGTTAGAGCGTAACGTCACGCTTCCTCGATTATAAAAATTTACGACGGTTGATTATTTAATTGCGTTAATAGACTGCTAAGAAATCATCTAATTACGCTTGTGATTCAGTTTTCACGTGCAAAGTGAAGCTTATTAATAAGAAAAGGAAAAGATATATATTATAAGTCATTCGAAAATATAATTCACAAATAAATGCAATTAGATTTGAAAACATATATACCATTAATAGAATGAATTGATTATTTAGCTCTTATTAATTGACGAATTGATCAAATTAAATCCAACACGAAAATCTCACTACGGATATACTTTTACTTCAGAACATACTATATAGCATGATACTTTTGGACCAAGCAATGTATAATAATAATAATAATAATAATAATAACTTGAAATAAATGTCTGCCCAAGCCAGTGATCGCGAACGATCTCCGCGATCTCTTTTGTATGATCGTTGTTTCTGTAATAAACTTAAGCTATATCCTAATATCGATTATAAGTGTGAGTTGATGTATTATGCAAAGAAAAACAAAATACATATTTCACGCATGTAATTGCCATACAAGTGCATTAAAGTATGAGAATCATTGGAAAGATAAGAGAACATATTCGGGACACATGTGAGAACCGTATTCATTGCTGCTGATTGTATGATGTTCAACATTCGGTGTGACAGATGTTTTCTTACATAGCATAATAATGTACAATTGCAGTTATTATTAAAGCGATGGTACAATACAGATACAAGGGACGATGCACCATATTATATAATTATATAAAATGCTGCTATAATAAATGACATATTTCGAACTGTAGTGTTTCTTTTTTACAACTTAATAAGTAATGTTTCATTCTAATCTATAAGACTTTCGTGATTTATTTTAGATGCCTTTCTTTTCCCTCTTTAACAAACTAGTCTGTACGATATATATCTTCCCGCAGTTTCCGATGGTCTAATTATCTTAACGACTTGACCACGTTTTAAACCAAAATATCGTGCCACTGGATCGCCAGCTTGTATTCGCATTAGTTGATTTTCCTTTAGTTTGTATCTGGTTAGTAGTTCTTCTTTCTCATCTGGAGTTAGAACAATGTGCTCGGGTACCAATTCATGTTCGGTAATATTTATTAGTAATTCGGATTCTAAAAACTGTTCTAATATGTATTTTGGTGCCATATCCACCAGCGATTGTTTAGCTGACGGTGTCATGCCTTGTTGAACAACAATGATTGCTCTGTAATATGAACAATAATAATGTATCTTGTTGTCTATTATAAATGTTGAGAACAAGTAAAATCAATAAAGATAAGATATATAAAGACTTAAAATTAACAAACATATAAAAATTGCTCAATAATATAATGTAAATAATAATTTGGTAAGCATTCAGTAATTATTGATCATTCAATATTATATGATCAGAATGATCTTTAGAGCCATATTAAATCTAGAATATATTAAAGAATATATTAATTATAACAAGTGCATTCATTTAACAGTTGCATAATTATTTTGTTTTTTGAATTTAATCAATGACTACAAATTACACAGTAATAATTAAACAGTAATAATTATTTTTTATATAATTATTTATTAATTATTTTTTAAATCATTATTACAATTGATATTTATTCTTTCTGAATAAGATACTTGTACAAATTATAGAAACAAAATTACATATGGTAATAAATAAAAAAATGATTAAATATATATGACACACATTAAATAAGAAAGTATATATTATATAAATTTATTCATGACACTCATCCTGTGTACACCTTAACTTGTAAGTGGTTGACCAATGTTCATTTCTATCAATATATATTAATGTATATTAATTTCTCAGTTTAATTTAATTTCTATTTTTTTGAATTCTTTAAATTAAAAAAGACAAAAAGCAAGTTAGAATTAAATTACATTGGTAATTTATATTGGAGATTAAAATTAATTTACATTGGTAGAAAGAGATAGAAGTAAATAATTGAAAGCCAAATGAAAAAGTATGGATTATTAAAAATTATTGTTATCAGTTGTAATCACGTTGTAATACCAAAACCAACCTGTGGATCTTTTCTTCCTGCATGCGCTGACAATACGTCTTGATAGTTTTGATGCCAATTTTTGGCTCGTCGGGGAAAAAGACAAACAACTGATCGGTAGGATCATCATTATGGGCCACAAGAACAATAAGATCACCTCGGGCCGGTCTTTTCTCGCTGGGCTTGTCACCGAACTGTTCCTTGAACAGTTCTAACGTTTGATCCAACTCGTCCTGCGTGACGAGGTAACCTCTATCGTGACATAATTGCATCACAGTTTTTCTGATGCGCCACAATTTGTATGTTTCGTCCTCGTCATCCATATTTGATACTAAAACTCGAAGAAAGCTTTCGAGTTAAAAACTTCTTTTCTATAAATAATAAAATTCGCAAATAAAAACTTTGACTCTTCCACGTTGTACAACTCCGACAAATCAAACAGGTTAATAGTTTCTTTACGGATCATGTATCATGATTTTTTTTGTATCATGGTCAGGATGGCCACTTTCAGGCTTCTCTCTGGTCGCTGTAGCCAATCACTGGTCGCGTTTAGCTATTATTTTTTTATTGTTTATTATTTAAACTATTTTACAAATGTTGAAAGTTTTCTGTTCTGAAATTAAAATTAATTATCTCGTTTGATTTTCAATGTTCAGAAACACTGTATATATCATTTCCTTTTTATTCATCAAATGTTAAATAAGGATAAAATGATACCTGGGTGCACTCGGGTGTTATTTTTGAACGCACTCCTGTTCGTTTGTGAAATAAAACGTCCGACGTCCAATAGGAGAGTTTTTTTTTCTTAGGGATTTCTAGCAGGCAAACTTTCCTATTGGATATTGAACGTCGGTCATTGCACGTAACTGAATCTGCCATTAGCTTTTTAGCGATGTACAGAAACTCACAGTTCTAAGTTCGGGGCAAATGCATATGACATTTATATTTATTATATTAGACTGCTAACTTGCCTCAAATACATGGACCCGAAAAGCATGTATAAAAACATATGCGCATGCGTATGAAGTAAGGGCATGCATGCGCATGAAAGTCCCATATATGCTATATATACCGACACACGAATTTTATATTATTTGAATAACAAAATGTTTTTTTATTCTTTTCGATAATTGTTATAGCTTTTATTCATTTTTTGAAGAAAAAAGTTTCTTTAACAAAAAGTTGTTCCGCCTTTTAGAAATATATATGTATATATTACAAAGTATTTGGTCATGTGAAATAGATATATACATATATTCAGATTTAGGTAAAGAAATTTATTTAATACAAAATGAAAAAATTTCTAAAGCAGAATTTGAAGAATGGAAATATTTAAGATCTTTAATAAAAATATCTATGCTTGTAGTGCATCAACCATATTACATTCGCGTGACCACATGACTACGTTTTGATCACGTGACATTATTTGTCCCTACGTCACATTATATAATATATAAGTTTTGGAGTCAACTTTCAGGCTCAGTAAATAGAGGAGTTAGCGGTCTAGTGTATAGTATAAATGTCTATGGGCGAACGGTTGCCTAGGTACCGCAAGCGAACGAATGTGTTTGGCGTAAACAAAGCTGGTTTGTCAGTGGCTGGGACTGCGCATCTTGGGACGTTCTTCGTCGTTTGACAGTTGATCTCGTGCAAAATGACATCGCTCGACCTGCGGCAACAGAAGCTGGAACAACAGGTGCGATTTGGATTGGCGTTAGATTAATCAAGACGTTTATTTGCCACACGTAAACTTCGTCTCTGGAGCGTGTAACCTTGTTTCTCATACGGTGTTACGATCTATTTAACTCGAGGAATGTCAGTTAAAATCTTGGAAAGATACAAATTCATGAGAAACTCAGGAGAAATTGATCGTTGGTAATGTTTCGTCAGATACTTCAACACCTGAAAACGAAGTTTTACACTACGCTTCGCAATAGTATTAGATGAATAATTAATGAACGTTCGAGCTTGGATAATATATAACAGCTAATAATAGACAACTTTAGTCGTTCGAATTCTTTCCCCTTTGCGGGGCAAGGTCGTGTATTATTAGAGATTACAGTGCACAGTAGTTATTTTACTTATTCTGCTGCAAATTATATCATATTTGAAATGAACGAGGAATATCTTACAAACTTACGGTTGATTGATATTTAGCACTACATTATTGTGTGATGAGAAATGATTTAGCAGTCAGTTATTTGCTAAATTTATATATTACTTCCAAATTATATAATTTTGATTATTATTTTGTAATTTATTTGTGTTGTATATAGAGACAGTTAATTGCACAGAAGATGAAGCAGAAGAGGCAAACTGGCGCTAGTGGAATGGTGCAAGCGTCTAATGTATCCAGCGCACAGCTCACAAGTCATTCGAACAAATGGATGAACCCAAACAAGGAACTTCATGGTAGTGTGTAGATAAAATGATTTTATAATTATTAACAAATAAGATGATTACTAATGTAATCATTATATATGTGTTTTATAATATAAATGTTGTCTATTTGGTATCATAAAACATTTGCAGCATATGATGGCCCATTACAATATGCTATGTTTCAAACAAACACAGATGTAGGATCTTATGCGGAAAGGAAAAATAGTGAAGGGACAATCAATGGTAAATTTATATTAAATTATTTGAGATTAGAATTAGAATGTTATATTATTGACTACGTTTAATAGAACATTTATTTTGCAACTGTTAGAAATTCCCTAAGTATTAAAATTGAATTATTTATTTAAATCTAAAGAAATTCCATTTTGTGGAATAAATGTTTTGCTGAACTATAGATTAATAATATAAAAGTGATTTATGAGAGAATAATTTTCTTATTTTAAACGAATTTTCTTTGAAATTAGTTTAGTTAATATTTGGATATTGATATGTTTTGTAGCAAGCAACGAAAGAGGCTTATATGAAGGTTCCCAAAGCACTGATTGTGCCGATGAAGAATCATCACCTATAGATCTGCACTCACCTTCGGAATCTCTGTTATGTTCCTCACCACTTCGAGTGGCTCCATCGGATGGAGCCAATACTGTTATTAATAGAGAAAATAACTCTTCCGTACGCATCATATATATCTTAATACATAAATTCTCTCTATATATACTCTATTTTAATTTTATTATAATATATAAATTTTATTTGTAACATGCAAATATTAAAAGATTGTATCGAAGCAATCGTTGAATTTGATTTTGCAGAGTCCAGAATTGGAAGGGAATGTAGAAGGCAATATCGAACAATTTGTGCTGCAACCGGCGAATAAAAAGATGCATTACAAATGTCGAATAACGCGCGACCGAAAGGGAATGGACCGTGGTCTTTATCCGACTTACTTCTTGCATTTAGAGCGTGATTATGGAAAAAAGGTGCATTTGAATTCATTTATCTTGACAGTCCATCTTTTAATACGTTTTTCTATACATTTGTAGATTTTCCTATTGGCTGGCCGAAAAAGGAAAAAAAGCACAACGAGCAATTACTTGATTTCGACCGATCCTACAGATCTCTCGAGAGGAGGAGAATCTTACGTCGGTAAACTCCGATCAAATCTTTTGGGGACACAGTTCACAGTTTACGACAATGGATACTCATTGATGAAAGACGACAAACGCGACGAGCGTTTTAATCCACGGCAAGAATTAGCCGCGGTGGTGTACGACACGAATGTTTTAGGTTTTAAAGGACCGCGTAAAATGACAGTCATTATACCTGGTATGACGCCTGATCAAAAACGAGTAGAAATATGTCCGCGGGTTGAATCGGAAACTCTACTTGGTAATTATAATTTTAAATTTTAATAATATAAAATGATGAAGTTAAAATAAAGTAGAATTCTGAACTGGAAATTTGTAAAATATTTCGCATATATCAAAGTTTAAAATTATATGGTTATAAAATTTTACTTGATAAAAATTATGTTAATATATTAATAATGATATTGTATAATATAATTATATAATATAAAGTATTATAATACTTAAATTATCTAAGAGTTCTAATCTTATATATATATATATATATATATATGTATATATATATATACAACAAGAACTGTATCTTTTCTATATTTCTAGAACGATGGAAATTAAAACAAATGGATAATCTAATAGAGTTACATAATAAAACTCCTGTATGGAACGATGATACACAGTCTTATGTGCTGAACTTTCACGGTCGAGTAACTCAGGCATCTGTAAAAAATTTCCAAGTCGTTCATGATAGTGATGGTATGATACTTTTTTTTTAATATTTTACACATGATATATATAATAATTGTATATAAAATTTTTATATTTATGATTTTATATGATTAAAGAGATTTATTATTGATTTTTATTATTTAATTATATTTAATTTCAGTGGATTATGTTGTAATGCAGTTTGGACGTGTTGCGGAAGATGTTTTTACAATGGATTACAGATTTCCTCTTTGTACAGTTCAAGCATTCGCCATCGCTCTGAGTAGTTTTGACAGTAAATTAGCATGCGAATAACAACCCAAACGTTATTGATCGAACTGTCAGTTAAGTATATACTTACCTACGAATTACTGTATCATTCTAAATATCGTTAGCTTTCTAATGGACAATCAGATTACCAGGTACCAGTCTGAACATGGTACTCGATATTGAACTGTTTTCTAAGATAAAATATGAAACGAAAATCGCTCTAAATGTGTGTTCACTTTTCATATTTCATAATAAGTCTATTTCTAGACTAAATGTGTACAATGTGGAATGATGACTTTAATATAAAAGTGTTAAATTTGCATGAGAATTTCGATGGCGTTAGTGTTAAAATATTGCACATTATGTTTTGGAATATTTTCAATACTTTAAAATTAATTGCCAATATAAAATGATTATCGATGTAAAAAATGACGGTATGAATTCCTTGGCCAGTAATTCAGGAAAATAATGCAGTATATATTTGTTATATCAATGCAGTATGTTAGACATTTGACATATATTTTTATGAATAACTCATATATGCACATAGAGTGTTTATAAATAATGAATTGTGAGTATATGATTTTATAGTGCCTTGGCATAATATTCACTGTGCTTTCAAAAGACCATGTTCATATTTGTCCATTGGTATTTTTTATTACAAATAGCAAAGCTATTTATAAGGGCTATTCATGATATATATAAGATTTGAAAAAAAAATGATCTCGTTAAAAATAATAAAAAAGATATAAAATGTATGTCCAAATATTCTGTTAATAATCAATTCATGTATACATTAATTATAAAAGAAATATCAAAGAAATTTGCAGCTTTTTTACAAGTATATTTTATGAAAGGATAATTATGATTTTTAATTTATATTAATTTATATTTAATAATAATCTGTATTGACAGATTTCAATATTAAGATTACATATATAAATATTGAGATTACGTAAATCATACACACATATAATCATTTATTTTATCACTACAAAGGAGATGTGCAATTGTCACTGTTAAAAAATTTTCAATGCAAGTGTTATAAAGCATATAGCGCGCACATTATTAGAAATATCGAGCACATCTTCAATAAAATTCTTCTGATAACAAATTCATTCGGAATATTATAAGAGAATTTGATACCTTTTATTAATATATTAAAAGTATCAAATATATTATTTATAATTATTTAAATATTATCTTATTTATATACTATTTTGCGTCTGCATTATGCAAGTAATAATAAAGAATTACTTTTAGATTAAATAATATACACTTTTAAAAAAACTTTTAAAAAAAGACATTTTAAGATGCGTGATTAATTAAATGTGTTCGTGTATTATTTATATATTGTGTGTATTATTTAAATTGTGCAGATATCTAAGAAAACGACCAAAGTATTTTATTGAAATTTTCACACAATTTTTTATAAACAAATTATTTAAATGTTTGCCAAGTATCAGATGATTAGGTAATATAATCCATAGTTATTATCTAATCATCTGAATGCTGATTATTATGGTAGCTTTTAGTGTAGGAATATTTGGCAATTGATAGAATGTATTTATTGCAATACTTTAAATAGGTACCTGTATTGTATAGTGATCGCTATAGAATTATCCTTTTTATATCCTTTTTAATCATTCTACTTTGTGTTATTTATATATTTTCACATTCCACTTCTCACAATTATTTTGAGAATATGTATGCAGTTTTCTCGTTTGTATTCTATTAATTTGTGTGTAACGGAATGCACATTTGTCATCACTTTTTTTCATTCTGTGCGTATTATCTGTATTTTGTACATTTATATCACCATTACAAAAATGTTCTTTATATTTGTATATGTAATTAAGTTGGAAATATTTATTGGACAACGGTATTTTGCATTTAATGTAACAGTTGTGTGTTTCTATGTGTTTAATCGAGGAGTATATATCTAGTCTTTTATTGTACCAATATTTTTGGTATATTATGTAGTATTATAGTAAGTTATTCATTGTTTTTTTTTCATTCATTGTTTTTGTAATAATGTATTAAAACAAATGAGAAAATTGTACTAAATTGTACTATGTACTTTTTGCTAAAGCGATGCATTAGTTTATTATATGATGAAAATAAAAGAAATAATCATTTTATTCGTATATCTTTTTTTATTAAACATTAGAAAATGTTTTTAAGTAGTGCAAAAAAAGGGAATTTAAATTGCAGTTTTATAAAAACGAATGCATCGCATCTGATTCTACCAGAATAGAAATGGACGAAGATATGTAATAACGTATGTATTATTTATTATTACAAGATTTATAAAAAAAGGTAACATTAAATATTTTCAGCATTATTTGGGCAGTAAAACTTGGTAGATTAGTGAGCGCATTTTCTTAGATTTTATATTTTCATGTATAAAAATTTGTTGTTTGTATCTCGATGAATACAATAAAGGCACTTAAGATCTAGCACTTATCGACATAAATGAAGATTACGATACGACGATCACTTTTTCATTTTATTATTTACAGTAGGCATACATTGTTTCAATTCTGGTTCGCAATCAAAATTAATTTGCGTTAATTCCCTGTGTGTAAAGAATAAATATTAATACTATAGAATTTAAATATATTTCTGCGATATGAATTTATAGAATGTTATATATACATATATAATTCCAATACACACACACACACACGCGCGCGCGCGTGTGTGTATGTATATAACATTCAATCTCACATCGAATCTTATATGCTACCCTTTTTGTATAAATTAACATATTTTTAACATGTCTTGTTGTAGCGTGCTATAATCGTAATTGACATTTCTTTTAGAATATTTATCTTACATCAAAAATTAGCGAGTTTTCTTGATAAATAACGAAGCAAAGCGTATGAGCATTGTGTTTCTTCATTGTGCAGAATTTGAGATCTACAAAAAGTCGAAGTGTAACTCCATATTTTCATTTTTAATAATTATCAATATATAAAAAATTTTCTATACAAAATGTATATGTATCTACATGCGATACAATATGTGAAATCACAGAACATCTTTATGGTTTCTATTATTTGTTTTCAAAAACACGTTGAATTTAGTTTCAATGTACCAGCATTATAATAGTTGGTTTCAACAGGTACTGAAAGTATCTGTGATATGAACAGATCGAACAATCTTCTTATATATATTATCACTACATTATTAATCTTTTTACAATTTCTTTGTCTTGTAAATGTGACGATATGTTTTAGATGATTTAACCGAACGTGATAAGCAATTTTGTAAAAAGAAAAAAACGAGAATGTTGTCGAGCAGGACGGAGATGAAGGTTAAAAACTGAATTTTGTCTGCAAAAATGTTACTTACACTCACAGTCTTTTTTTATGCGCATTTTTTTTTTGTAATTTTCGGCCGATCTGTTATTTATTATTTAACAGAAGATTATTAGATATTTAATGATTTTTCGATATATCGCTATATATATATATATTAATCTTATATACAAAGATTTTAGATTTATCGTTATTGTTTATATTAACTATCACGTGAAAAATAGTCTTTTTCTTCAGCTTACAAAGTACCGAAGGAAAATTTCAATTTCTACATCATATAGAAATTACAAACAATAACAATATGATCTAGATCTTGAAATCTTGATTTTGGCAACGATAAAATTTGTGACTTAAATAATTTTACTCATGAATCGCGTTTTTTGTATGTTACTTAGCAATCAATAGACAAATTCTTGAAATATTTTACAAGTTTGTGTAATAATAGAAATATCTTCAATGTTTATAAGAAAGATAATTATGCTTCGAAAAAAATTTCATAAAAAAAATGCATACATATATATATATTAAATAGGAGTAATAATATGAGACTTTATATTACTAATTTTATAAATTGAATACAAACAACACGCAAATATTATTAATAATAATTTTTATCATTTCCAACTTGGAAGCTCAATAATACTGAATTTTTATCAGCTTCGAGAAACTTTACTACTTAATAGAATTAAAAATATCCCTGTTATTCTAATTGCCATGCTAATATGATTAAATATCTGCATTGATTAAATATCTGCAAAAGTCTGTTTCTGATTTCTTTATATATTTTTTACCGTTCATAACCGTTTCATGTGCATCCCTTTCTCAAATCGGCTTGAGTGATTTTCGCATTTGGCCGGACAAATCTCAGAGCCGGTATACGCGATGCGGGTCTAGGAATTCCGCTTATCACAGCAGCTGGCTTGCTTCCAGTATTCCAATTTGTTGGCTGTCTCAACCGAGTTTTATTTTCAATCTTAGGCACTGCTTGATTCAAATCCTATAAATTGATGATTTACGCAATTGCTATATATACATATTTGATATATTTCAGTTTTTAAGTTAATTCTCGGACTTTCTAAATAGTAAATATATATAAATGAAGATTTTACTTTTGCAATATGATAGCTAGTTTACGTGAACATACATACCTCTGTCTTCTCAATTACTACAGTTTCATTGGTTTTTGCTCCATTACTCTCGGCATTTCCTTAATAAAAGTATAAGTATACATATATTTTTATTCATTAATATTTTAGTCATTTACTTAATTATTTTAAATTAAATTAGATTAGATTATTTACATTTAGATTTATTACACTTAATTTTTAAAAAATTATTTGATTACCATCGTTGTTCAATGCATGACTAGACCCAGTAGGACCGATTATTGGGGAACTACATTTTATGCCTAAGTCAATATTTAAATGTCTGTCAGTCTCGCTATATTCTACTCCATTTTTCAAAATGGGTGAAGGCAAATCCGCTTTCTCATCAATCCAAGTGTTTTGTAGAATCTGTCTGTTCGGTTTGGGCGCCGAGTCCTGCTTTAAACCTGCAATTTTAGAATTAACAATTTTATGTCAAAGCGATATTTTTTTTTATATTCTTAATTATTTCCATATATTAATTCAATATTTCCTAAATAAGAATTTTGCGCTTACTCTCTTCCTGCATTTGCACTAATTTATGCAATTGTTCAATATTCATCGTTTGTCTGGTGCACGAGTTATGGCTACTGCTGTCAGAACATGTACTAAGCCTATCATCCAAATCAGGAGCGCTGTGTATACTCTGAGTGCTTTCTATACTTTCCGTCGAGCCGGCAGTCGCGCCTTTCATCGGAAATTGACTATTCGTATTTATTTTAACCTCGAGCAATCGTTGCTCAGATCCGCTCTTCATCTTTCCATATGGATGCAGCTTGCTCGGCAGCTGCGATTTCTCCGTGATGTTCTGCACGATATTGGGTTGCGAACCTTTAATGTATCCTATGCTGGATATACTTGTGCGACCGGCAGGTGCACCGCCGGCGGCTTTTAGCGAACTTGACACGAGATTGGGATTGGATTTTTGTAGAAACTGCGGTAATTTCGATAATGTCCTCGGTATGTTCCTCTTTTGTTGCGCTCTCGGAAGAAGAGGTTTGCAAAATGTGCTATCCATATTCGGACGTGTCTTGATATTCTCATCAGCGATATTGTTAGTTCTTTCAATACTTTTCTTTGTGAAAGTATAAAATTTACGTTGGTCCATTGGCAATTCCTTTTGAGCATTCATAGCCGTTTCGTTCTGGCTTGTATACTGATTGATCGTCATCGTTTTTTTATAGGTATGATAAATGTTCTTCGGAAGAACATCAGTCTCATTCTCGTTACAGACTACCTGAATATTCTTGGTGTCCCTCAAGCTGGCATGATTGCTAGAGATATGATTGTACGTAGCATCCAACTTACGCTCGTCGCTTCGTTGAATCTCCGCTAATAATTCTCGCCTTAATGATGTAGCAGCTTTTAATGTGGGATACATAGATGGCCGTGACTGGTCCAGGTGCTTCGCAGCAAATTTTGATGCTACATTCGTCATGTTCGGATTCATCGGCGTAGATTGATTATAGGTAGGCACCTTGAAAGACATATCCAATATGTCTTCTTTTTCATGTGTCTCGCGTGTAAAAAGTATCGCGGATTCGGTTTCATCCGACGGAATATTGCATGTTATATTCAAATTCGCTTTATTTACGTGCATAGTGGGCTTGTACATATCGCTATCAATCGACATAGGCGAATTCGGTTTTTCAGCGCTTTTCGCTGAGGATAGATAGGTAGTATCCAATAATTTAACGCCAATATTTTCCTCATTTTGTGATTGCGTGAAGGTAGCATTAGCATTAGGCTCGGTTATGAAAGTGGAAGACAAAGTAGCCATCTCTCCCTTATCAAGACTCGATCTTGACGCTGATGTTCTACTAGGAACTCCAGTATTATATGTCTCGTTCAAATCAAGTTGAACGAACTCCTTGCAGAAGGTGTTGCTTAGAGCATTTGTGCAATATGTTTTGTCCTGTGTAATCGTATTTTCGATACTTTGCACTATTGTTTCATTGATACTATTAATGCTACCGCTTGATTCTTCTTCTACATCGCCATTGTTTTGAGCAATGTTTTTATTTGTTGCTGCAATATCATTATTAATGAACATAGATTCATTCGATGAAGTGACAAAAGATTTGAATAAAACAGAAGGTTGTGATACATTCATTAATAAATCATTAAACTCAGGCTCATCTAAATTTATAAATGAATCTATTCCTTTCGATTGTGACATATTCAGAAAGGCTTCCATGCTCTCTTGTCCTGATGTTACTGAATTTTCGTCAGATATAATATTCGTTGTCGTTTTGATGCATGGCTTTAAGATTGGTGGCACAGATTCTTTTTCTCCAATTATTGCAGATAAATATTTTTCCTAAATAATATAAATGAATTATATATGCATTATATATTAGAACTTAAGTATAGAATTAAGTATACTAAGTATACTCAATATGCAATAAAATCTCAAATATTCAATGTATTATAAATTTTAATTATCAGACTTGATTCATAAATATTATAAAATAGAAAAAAATTTAAAAAAACATTTTTTTATAATGAAAATTTATTTGAGTATTTTCTATTATAAAATATTTATGCAATGAAATAATTTATGAAAAATAAATAACTTACATTTTCCATGTGCGTAATATCCACATCTTGTAGCTTCTGTATATTTATTAAAGCAGGTGGTAATCCTTCGAAAATTGATTCAAAACTCATTCGAGCTGATCGTTTCTTAGGTCTTGTGAATGTTCTGGTGTCGATGCATTTTTTGTTATCTAGATATATATTAAATTTAATAGCGACAATAGACAATATATAAATTATAAAATTATAAATAAAGCTGAGAATATTTAGCAAATATTGTAATGCAATATTATCATGCTTTGTACTTCGAACATCTAATTCTGGCTCTGTTTTCAGCCAGGCATATAGATCCTGGACTGTAGATTCAGCTGAGCATTGTGGAGGCACATATAACCTAGAAAGAAACAATTTTAGTCCATTTAATCATGTTAGTATTGACTTGACTTATTAACTTCAAAAGAAAAAAATAAAATAAAGATATATCACAAATATATAGAAAATAATATATTTATCATTCTGAATTATCCCAAACTTATGTGTCATAATAAACTAACAGGAAATAAGATTAATATGTGTACAATTCTTAAAAATAATTAAAATTGCTTCAAGAAAGAGAAACATAAATTGACTTCCAAGAGAAATACAGAAATCAATTAAATTATTTGAATGATGATCTAATCGTTTCCTTTAAAAATACTTAACTTCAAATGTATTATCATTTATCATATATTTTTTTCATTCATTTTTGGAACAGAGGTAAATATCGAAGGATGGTGATAAAAAAACATAGGCCGAGAGATGCGGACCGATTAAAGGACCATTGATAAGCGAGTGACACCCACCAGTCATCGTTGTCGTCCAGCTGCAGATCCGACAAGTCGATGCGGTCGGTCTCGCAGACGAAGTAACCATCATGAATGTATTCCGCGCTCGTGACAGCCTCGCTCGGGTCCGTCGTGCCCGCCGACATATTTTGTGGCCGAGCGTTATCGAATCGCGCGTATACGTAGACATAGACACATATTTCACCGTTCCCGGGAACTCGCTCCCGAAGACACGCGAAAATAGCTCGAGGGAGAAAGAGAGAGAGAGAAAGAGAGAGAGCGCGTGCAGATGAGACGGAAAAGACGTGGGAGGTAGATAGGACGATTTAACTCGCGACGAGAAGAGACGACTGTGATGACGACGGCTCTTGCTGCTGGGTTAATAGGAAAAAAAAATATAATCACGATCACTGGAGTCTTGGTTTGCGTCGCGAACGCATAACCACGGCGAACGCGGATGCTACACTGCGCTAAACTATGTTATTTTCGTGCTAATGTCACGGCGCACGCGGCACGGGATTCATCACAGAACTCATTGCACCAAACGGCAAATCACGACAAATTCGAATTGTAGGGGGAGAGTCTGGCTGTTTCCATGAGTCGTGACCTTTCTGGACCAATGGCAATTCATGACACGCAACGACGCGGCGAAAGAAATGACTTTACAGCTTTTTTAAAAGTGTAAAGTATAAAGTGAAAAATTCTATTGATGATTTAAATGCAAATTTTTCACGAGTATATTTTGGATATCACGATATCACAGGAAAAGTTTCATTATCGCTAGATTTTACATTTTTAAAATCTCTTAAAAAATATAAATATAAAAAAAGTTTTAAAATTCAAACCTAAAAATAAAAAACTTTTAATTTTTGAAATTTAAAAGATTGAGTTAAGAATTTTTAATTTAATAACAAATTTTTTTGAGATTTGAAATTATATTTTTTGTCGAAAAAAAAATTAATTTTGTTCGCATTAAAAAAATAGTAGATATATTATTTAATCAATAAATATAATAAGTTGTATTAAAATTTGAAATCGCTCTGGAACTATTTCAATCAAATTATATTAAAAAATTTAATCGATCATTAATTTATTTGGCAGAATGCTCAAGACAATCGATTAACCTCTAATCTTTCTGTATCTGCGATAAAAAAACAATTTTATGTATACTTTCCGGTAAAAAATTTTCCATATATAATTATATATAAAATATATCTGTATATAAAAATATATAGTTACACATGATTATATATAATTATATATTTTTATATTTATAGAAAATTTTTTATCAGAATAAAGCAGATACTTAACAAATTATATCTCTCTATTAATGGCTGTTAACCGCGTCGAGTAAATTTATCGAAATTCAGCCAAAGTCGACCAAAGAGTTTGATCGAAATTTGATTGGAGAACCCAATATGGCGCAGGCGTAAAGGACAGGCCCGCGCGTCGACCGCGTCGAGATCGAGAGATCGCGATTCGCAACCGTCGTTATCCCTCTTTGTGTCGCGCGTTTACCCGCGGTCCAACCGTCAAAAGGCAGCGACCGGTTCGCCGTGGTCCGTTGTTCGTTCCCTGGCTCGATCGGGTTTGGTTCTCACCTCTCTGTCGCGCGGATCTCAGCTCCGTGATTCGAAGGTAAGCGGGTACCGAGAGGTATGGGATTTCGCTCGACCGCGGCCGGCCAAGGGCGGGATCATCCGCGACCGGGTCGTCCGCGTCCGCACGGCGACGTATCCCGCCGTGATACGTATTTTTTCTCTCGCGCGCGCACTTTGTCCCCCCTACACGTTCCGTCCTCTGCCGCATCTCTCCTCCGCCTCGCGCCAGCCGATCCTCGTCGGCCGAACGACCTCTCGCCGTCCTTCTCTTCTCACGTGTGCACGCGTCTTCGCCTCGTGTCCGCGCATCGTCCCGGCCGGAATCCTCCCCGGTGCGGAACATCGCGACCGTCTCGGCGTCCTTGTCCAAGTCCCATTGCCTCGATGTCATCCTCTGCGCTTCGCCGATGTTTCGGTGGCGCGCGGCCGGTTTGCCACCTCGTGTCTTCATCCCTTGTGGTCGCAGTCCGGAAGTAACCCTTCTGCGATTCTCAAAATGTCAGGCCCATCGCGCGCGATCCCCGTTCGCTTGGGGTAACGTCCTCGAATTACCGCGGGATTTGAGCAAAATCTTCAAGCATGTGTTGACGAATATTGAGACGCGAGTCGAATCCGCGGCACACCGAATCTTACTCCTCGACCTCTATCTTATGAATAGATACTTTCCATTTAGTGATATGAGTCGACACTAATATCTTGGCGTTCAATAAGGACAAAACGATATTTGTGTCGACCTGTGTTACTAGGAAAAGCATTCAGTCTTTGCCTGAATTATCTTACACGTTACTGCATCTGAATCTCTAATTTTTATGTAATCATTCTCTAATGGAAATTCCGGCATACACACAATTCCAACACGCTCTGCAAGCATTGCGTTGTCACGTTTGCACACTCGTGTGTCTGCTTGAGAATTAACAGATTCCTTGGGTTTGTTACATAAAGCGATTTACCATGCAGTTGAGTTATCAAAAAGTTTTCTTTCTCCAGATATTTTTTTGTTCGTTAACTTGTCCTTGTTGAGAATCTGAAACAAGATTTTTTTTTTCAAATTACCTCATGTATCCAAAAAAAATAATTTATCAATTTATGTTACTTGATATTTTTATAGATTTTCTTTGCCGTGTTGTACATATGTATGATAATTGAGCTATGTGTATTGCTTTATCTTTTCATTTTTTAATTATGTTCTTGCTAAGATAGAATGTTAGGTCAGATTAATCACCTTGCTTCTTTTCTTTTTTATTCTTGTCAAGATGCAATGTACATTCACATAAATGTTAGTATTGCTTTAGTGATCGAGCCAAGTGTGAATGATCATGTTATTGTACAGTGTGAAATATATAGATACATGTAAAATTCTCAGTCTACGTAAAATTCGAGCAAATTTGCAATCGAAGCGGAGTTTCGACGACACCAAAATTCCCAGCTTCAAAGCTGAGAGACTTTTGCCGTTAGACTAACATAGATAACTGGCCAAAAATTGAGAATTGATAGCGAACACATTTGAATTGTAGTAATATGACAACCGATCCGGAACGCGCCGCCAATACTAGCGGTACAGAATCCGTCGAAGACGAAGACGATAACCATCGCAAAATTTTACGTAGAACTGATGTGTTAGCTGCTCTCCGAGATGGTATTTCTGCACCAGGATTAGAGGTATTGCAATATTATTTCCAATCTTACATATTCGGCGAACGACATATTTATTTACATATCTTCGGATTCATACTCTCGACTGGTCTTGTCAATCGTATATATCATTTTATCAATAGTATTGCAAAAATCTTTTTCTGAATCGCATGCTTCCCCTGATGCTTGTTTGCTTTCATGTCCTGTTTAACCGACCAGTTTCAACAGAATGATACGTCTTACATATTTATTACACGATTCATTCGATTGTGAATGTTGCTCATAATTTAAGATATTTGACTAATTTAAGTAAAGTTTTATATAAATATTTTTTCATCAACTTGCGTGAAATATTGACTTTAATTTGTGTTTCGATCAACAACTCGTCGTTACTAAAATTAAAGAACAAAATTTTAGAAAACGTTAATCGGACTGATTGGTCTTCATAAATACAGATAATCTGTAATAAAAAACTTTCAAAGTAATTAATTAAACTTCGTCTGATTATAACTGCGTCCGAAATTTCACAAATGCAATTTGTACTTTTAGCAAATGCTGCCTCTTCCTGCTTCCGTCAAACGCAGGATTAAAGCACTGAAACAACTACAACTTGTCACTACTAATATCGAGGCTAAATTTTATGAGGAGGTACATGCTTTGGAATGCGAATATTATAAAATGTGCGCACCTATATATGAGAAGCGGAGTGAGATAATATCTGGTACTTATGAACCAACCGATGAACAATGTGTTTGGGACAGCGATGATGACGAGGAAACGCTAAGTAATTACATGAAGGAGAAGGCAAAAATTGAGGATGTTGCAGAGAAGAAGGATGAGTATGATTTTTTTTGTAATATATACATACTAGTTTATGTGTACATAAGAAATTAAGAAATATTTATTTCACTTTGCACATATGAGATATCTGAAATGGATTATTGTTCGCCTTATACATTTTTCGCTCATTCTTAATTTTTCAAATCAATCTCTTATAAAATGGAGGCATATCTGGAATAAGAATCGGAATTGAACTCGGAATCTGTCAACTGAATTGATTGCTCTTGCACGGAGCCAGAAATGAAATATTAGAATTTATTTTTATATGCAATTAATTGTTGCAAGTTAATTTATACCGTTATGTATAATTTATTTAAATTATGCATATTAATATATATTATATGACTTTAGAACAGAGAACGAAGACGATACTAAAGGCATCCCAGATTTCTGGCTAACCATATTTAAGAATGTAGGTACTTTAGCTGATATGGTTCAGGAACATGACGAACCAATCTTGAAGCATTTAAGTGATATTAAAGTAAAATTTCTGCCATCGGATCCAATGGTAAGCAGTAAGACAAAGTAATAAATAGTTAAAAAGAAATTTTCATTTAAATTTACATTTTTCTTATAGGGATTTGTTCTCGAATTCTATTTCACGCCCAACGAATATTTCTCTAATTCGGTGCTCACTAAAGAATATATTATGAAATGTACACCAGATAAGAATGATCCGTTTAGTTTCGAAGGACCGGAGATATATAAATGCAAAGTAAAGTTTTTTTTATTTAACTTGATCAAATTTCAAATGATTACGATGCTAAAAATGATAATTTTTTCGTAGGGTTGCGTAATTGATTGGAAAAAAGGCAAAAATGTTACAATAAAAACTATCAAGAAAAATCAGAAACATAAATCACGAGGGTCTATGCGTACTGTGACGAAGACTGTACAGAATGATTCATTCTTTAATTTCTTCAGTCCACCAATTGGTAATTACTATTTTACATGTACTTTAATTTTCTTCATATATATTGTGACGTACTTGGCTCGTAATTTAATTTTGGTGCAAACGCTTGTTTTAGTGCCAGAAGACTCGGAAGCTGATATGGATGAAGACACTCAAGCTCTACTAACCAGCGATTTCGAATTAGGCCATTACATTAGAGAACGCATAGTTCCTAAAGCCGTACTATATTACACAGGTAATGTTTACGATTACAATTTCATGAATATAATAAATGCTACAATATCCTTATTTTCATCACTAAAAAACTAAATTTATATAGAGTTTAATTAGAAACGTTTTAATTTCAAAATTAAATTATTTATAATTAAAATATTCGTGTATTTTTTAACAATCTCTGAGACGACTTTATTTTTAGGTGAAGGTTTAGAGGATGAAGATGAAGACTACGAAGATGAAGAAGATGGAGATGATGACGATGATGTTGATGAGGAAGACGAGGAAGATGGCTCTTCTCCTGCTAATGCGCCTTCAGGTGGGAAACAAGGCGATGATCCCAATGAGTGTAAACAACAGTAGAATTACATTAATTGTGACATAATGAAAAAAGAAAAATCAATCGTTCGTGCGTTACAGTATGCAACACACACTAACGACACCTCTGACCGATAACTGCCTAGATAATCCTGCACCTTGCGGCTCCAAATGTAATCCCTGTTCTTTGTATCGATCATCTAATCATATCTCCTATTCCAGATCAAGCATAGAACTCTTCAACATACCAGAGATACAAAAATATTAAAAAAAAAAAAGAAATTTATGCGTACCATACCTTCCCTATACTCGCCGTTGACGATGAGTAGAATGTGCGCCTCATTATACCTGTGCTACAAGGTCTAACATCATAAGTATATGATAATTGCTCTCGCTCTCGAACACTAATTATTATCAATTTTTAATTGCTTCATTTTATACTACTTGTTACGTTTATATGCGCCGACAGAGAGAAGTTGTTTGAATTCTTTTCCGAGAAACGCACGTTGCTCTATAAATAAATTTTTGGGTACTGTTGAAGCATTTTTAATACAAAAGTGGAGAAAAAAAAAATGTCTGTTTCATTCTTCCTCTTTATTCCTTCATAAAGTATTCTTCCAAAACCTCCGTAAAGAGAACATTTTTTTGGTATTATTTACAATTGTTATATTAGTCATGCTTTTCATCTATAAATTCATTACAGAAACGTTTTTCATACAACGATTTTGCGTTACGTCGAAATAGCTCCAAATATTTTATAACAATGTGATATAGAAAAACGCACTATGTCATATGTGAAAATACTAATAAACATTCGCGTTTTTAACTTTTAAATATTGCTGAAGAAAAGATTGCTTCATAGATAAAATCTTGGTTTAAAACCAGGTTTTTTTTCGAAAGACTGCTTTTTGAAATTTAGTTTCATCCTTACGGAACGTATCCAACAAAATTTTAAAATGTTTTTATTATTTTTAATTGTTTATATGCGTATGGATGTGTAAATGTATACGTGAAATCTGCAGCAAATTTTATTCCGTGTCTCTTAATATCCTGTGTATTTCAGAAGGCACTTAAATTTCATCAAGTAATCTTCGAGAAATTCTAGTTTCGTGCCATGTCAACTATATTAAACTGTGGAGCAAAACCATATAATTTACAATTAACATAGAACTGAATATGTATTCATGTGTAACGGTATATGATTCCATAACATTTTTTATATCTGTATTTAAATTCATATGAATATACTCATGCAGATTTGATGAACACCTAGGTATTTTGTGTTATATTAAAATGCAGCAATTGTACTGTGCAATATTGTATGTCAATGCAGTCGAAAAACGAAAATTGATTACTGCAAGTATACGATTATATTCATGCATTATGAATGAATGAATTGGATGGATAATTGGTGGAAAAATAGCACGTATGTTCTTGGTAGAGAAATTTTGAAACGATTCGTGTCAAAAGATAATTGACGATGTAATCTTGCACAGCGCAATCTAAATGCTCTTGTGTATAATGCAATACAGATATATATCTATTTATATATATATATATATATAAAAGATACCTTACTTTTCTAATAAAACAAATTACGCATTTGATATTAATTATGGTACCTAAAATGTTGTAAATAAATAACTGTACAAGGACTGAAAAAATTGATCGAAATAATAAATTGCAAGTGAATTTCGCGAAAATATCATCTGAAATATATATCGTTAATTGCTGCGCACCTAACGGTAAAACGATAATAATAAATACAAAATCGCTTTGCTTACGATTCTCATTATTATTGAGGTGGTTTACTTGCAATCGAATTTTTGGCTGTTTGCATATATTGCAACAGCAACACGTTCGTTGTTTTAACAATCCTCTAAAAAAAGTACTTATAAAAATACAAGTTCTAAATAATGTATTATCTCTGTCTAGAATTTCACGTATTGATATATAATGGAACTTTAAATTATTAAAAATTTCGTTTGGCCATGACTCGAGAAAGTCAGAAAACACCGATATAAGATAGTGTGTAACGAAGGTAGGGGAGCCAAGTATCATTTTGCTTGCAAAATGTACCAACCAAACCGAAACAAGCTAATAGAAACAAATAAACCGTACGCTTTTTCCTTCCACTTTGTAGAAATGGTAGGTCAGTCATCCTGATCCCCTCCTTCATTTTCAACATAGATAGGGCTATCATGGGAGGTTTGTTATTCAATTACCAATTTAAACACAGAAACAAAATTATTTTAATTCTGTGTCCGTCTGACAATATTTTTTACTAAGCGCTTTCTTCTTCATCTTCGTCCTCGCATGATACTGCCTCGGTACTACGAGGCAACAGCATAGATACATGACCGTATCTAGAATATAGAACAGATTACTTTATTAAAACTCTCAAACATTTTGTAATCTATAGTAAGTGTAAGTGAGATGTATTCTCTCCGCGAAATCATGGCAAAACGAGAGGAAAAAATATACGTATTTATACTTAATATTCAATGTTTCTACTTACTTGCTGCTTCTATATTTCTCCAATATTGCTGTTTGTTCGATGTTAGGAGCATTGCAGAAGGTTCTGTTTAAATACGCGATACATTCCTTAAGAGTTTTAAAATCATATCCAGTCGACAGTTGCAATTCATGTGGCCAGATTTCCTCCTGTAACGTATGTCGCGCTAATGCTATTGCGGATGCCGCCAAATGGCTGGGTAAATATTGTAAATATGGATCTCCTTCGAGCATCGATAACTCGCACAAATACTGTGAAAAATAATAAATATATTAAAATAAAAAAATGAGGGGAAAAATTCAAAATATTTAAGAATCTAGATCATGTATATGTTTGCTGAAACTTACCATGGCCAAAAATCTAATTTTGTCTGACAAGTTGTTGTTGATGCAATATTCCATAAGAAATGTTAGATGCGTCGGAACAGTTAGATCAAACGATAAAACCCTCAATATCAAATTTTCCATTTTTATCACTTGTGTCTTCGAATACGTATCATCTGTGATATATACAAATTCTCCTACATCGGGCGGATAAATCTCTTCATATTTCCTGTTAAAGATACGTATTGTAAAATGAGAATTCGAATTTAAAAATTCATTCAAAAATATATTCAAGATATATTGGATATTTCATTCTCAATATGAGATTTATATTATAAAAATTTCTTAAAGTTAATTATTCAAAATAAACTTACGCCGCAATAAACATAGCGGCTGTCCCAACAAGTTGTAACTTTGTTCTTACAACACTCATGTATGATAAGAAGCGATCTATATATGAAACAGCCAAGTAAAGAGTCTCGTCTTGCAATCGATACTCTTCGGCTACTTCCACGAGCCAATCTATCAATATAGATCTCATTGAATACGTAATATCAGGTTGTTTCTTCATGTAACCAGGCTTTGGTCTATGTAATGTCTGAAAAGAAAAAGATAAGAATTTTAATATGTAGATTAATTTTAATTTTGACTTAATATGTTTATTTAAGAATATGTGTTTAATGTATTTTTTTTTCTAATTCTTAATGGAGAGATGAAACAACATTAATTTGATTCATATTGCTCAATTAAATCACTATTTTATAATTTACTTTAATGTTAATCTATGTAAGAAGAATATTAATATAGAATGGATATAAAAGGATATATACCTCTGATTTTCGTAAGTAATTATATATGTCGGCTCGATATTCATCTACATCAAAGAAACTTCTCATTTCTTTAATATTTTCCCTTCTAGTTCTATACTCCTTGTTGGAAGAACTACTACATGTAAGTGACTTTTCCAATGACATTCCCACAGACATGGGACTATCTTTTGATAAGTCATCATCCTGCTTTGGACAAATTTCTTCGATCTTACTACAAAATACATAAGTGGAACTGGTTGCACGTATTTCTAATCTTGGCTGTTCCCTGACATCAGACTTGGCCACTGTTTCTTGGGAAGGTTTTGCTTCCTCCTTTGTATTCCTAAGTGCAACAGATGTCTCCTCTTCCAATTTGTCCTCGTAAATCTTAAAAGGTCCTTCCTTTTTATAAAATGCATCTTCATGAAGTTTTAAAGGCTCAGTAGTTAATGTAGATAAAAATGCAGGTGGCGCTTTGATATACTTCTCATCTTTATAGAATTCCTGCTGAAAGAAAAAAAGAAGAAACTTCATAAGCTTTACGTTGCAGATCATTTAATACTACTTAATACTACTAAATGTTTAATATAATACTCAGCTCCAAAATAATCAATCATACAACCAAATTAAGACTAGCTTAATTCTCGCGATCGCGACGAAGAAATTTAAAAATCATGAGAGAGAGAGAGAGAGAGAGAAATTTTCAAAATAGCAGCTGACAAATATCTACGGATTTTCGATTTTCATCTCAGTTTATCTGCATTAAAAGAATTCCTCTGGGAATTTAATAAAGGCGCGAACGACGCCTCCGACGATGGCAACATGGCAATTGCCGTTTCGAGACCGGCGAAAAACGTGGGCGAACGGGCGGGAAAACGTCGGTTTTTACATACGGGCTTCGTCACGTTCCGTGGACAGTTGTTGTTATTCAGTACACCAAGGACGGCGCGTTTCGTTTGTTGCAGCACTTGTATTTGCATGCTCGCGGTGGCGGCGGCGGCAGCGGCAGCAGTGACGGAGAGGTTCTCCTTGCCGCGGCTACGCAAATCAATACGGTTCTCCTGGTCATCCTGGTGTCCTGGTATCCTGATATCCATTATCGTCGTGGCTCGCGACGATATGCCTCCCGCGCGTAAGGAATTGGAACGATACGTCGCGCGTGTGTATGCGTGCGTTAAGGACTAAGGCCTCCTCCGCCGTCAGGACGAAACACCGGGTGAAGAAAAAATTCCGCTATGTCGATAAATGCGTGCGCGCGCCCGTCCCGGTCTCTCCACGTGCCGCGACGAAACGTCGATGTCCCCGAGCGTTTTATAGCCACCTCTGCATGACCGAGATCACGAGGTAATCGCACGAACTCGACAACCAACGGGCCACGGTTGCCGTTTGATTTCAAACAAATGTAACACCAACAGCTGGCAGGACGTTATCTGAGCGTTGCGCGAAATCGACCAATAGCGAGCGTGGGAAAGTCGCCGGCCAATCGCGACAATACCCGCTCGGCCGCGCGTTCGCAAACGCAGCCTCTTGCGCCCGCTTGCGCATGCGCGGCTTCAAAAAAACGAAATCGCGGAATATTTCTGACTGATTCTCATTTGAATCGCACTTGCGATAAGATTACTTCTGTTAAAAAAGTTGGTCATAATTATTGAAATATTATGTAATTAATAAGTTGTGTCAAATTACGCACTAAAGATTAAGATTAGCGATCGAAGATTGAATATTGGATTATCATTTCAATTAGATTATAAATTTAGATTATAAATTGTGCATTAGATTGAGATAAATTTATGAAAATTTTTAGAAATTTGCAACAAAACTCATTCAAGTATTATAAATTTAATTATGACGTATGTAGAAATCATTTTCTTTATTCAATGACACATTTAATGACTTACTCAGAATTATCATAATTATATTGTACAAAAATTATATAAATTAATATTTTTTACCTATCTGTTATAAAACACCATGTATTTATTATTATTTGACTAAAAGTTATCAAGAGCCATTAATGTTGCGTTTGAAGATTAAATAATAAACTTTACATTTAAGTTTAATCTTTAATTTCTTGCTTTGTTTTGATTGGTCGAAATTCAATCTCCAATATGTAATCTTAAAACAATCTCAATTTTCAATGCAATCTGATATGAGTTTTAATTAATATTTTATCATAGATTGTTATGTTTACAAAAAATAAAGATTTCATAAACTGGAAAAGTGGCGCAAATTTTAGAGAAACGTGAACCAATTACAAGTTGCCATCTTGAAGTCACTCTCTCTACGTCGCTACATGCCAAAATCACAAAATCACTAAGAGATGCATTTGCGAACGCAGGAAGAGTCCACAAGTGTGCGAAATGATACGAAGCGACCAAGAACCAGTGGAAGATTCGCGATCATAGTTCGGCCGATTTGGGTTTGTATATATTATTTGCAGTACTTTCCGTTTCGTTTTTACCTGTGTGATGTCGCATTTTTTTGCGCTCGACGAACGATCCGCGATTCAATAATCATCATACGCCGAACGACGCGGAAACACGAACAACCTCGCGTCGGTAGGATTCACGCGCGTGCCGCGCGGTGCGATTTCACATAACCTCGTTCTGGACGAGCTGAAGAGCGAGCGAATTTCGTGCTCGTGTCGTGGGAAGAACGTCGTACGAAGACCAGGACGTTCGCGCGTGGCATCGTCCGTTAAAGAGAGAAAGAGAGAGTGATTTTTCTGTTGTGAACGGACAGGAGGGAAACTTTAAGAGAATGAGTCCGTTAAACAGGGGTCCTCTCATGGGACCGAGACTGCCACCGGCCGGCATGCGTCAACTTCCGCCGCCCAGATTCGCGGGCAGACTCCCGCCACACGGTATGCCATCACGGATGCTACCGCCGCCGTTGAATCCAATGTTTGGTCCTGGTGGCCCCAGACAAAGGTTACCACCACCACCACCGAGGTCCACTAGCAGCGTGTCCCGACCCAACGGCATGCTCCCGAGGTTTCCCAGGACGCACGGCATGGCGCCCATGCCTGTACCGTCGATGAGACCGCGTGGCTCTGGATTACTGCATGGACCACCCATGCGTATGTGGCCTCGACGATTACCGCCACCACCACAAATGATGCTGCCCATAAGGCACAGGTTCGCTACGGGCAACGGGAATGCCAAGGGCAAGACGACGGGTACCTCGAAGAAAGTTATGATTGAAGTATGTATTCTGGCACTCATGCTGTTCGAAGTAGCTTTCAGCCTTTGATTGCATTAATCTTGATGGGAATCTTGAAAGCATTTAACTTATTTATATATTTAATTTAATAATTGTATCTATTCTAAAAAATATAAATTTATGAAAGAACAAGAACATTTCTGGAATATTTTTTTATAATATTTAATTGCATTTAAAAATCAGTTTACTAAGCAAATTAAATTTTTTTTTCAATATGTAATAATTATTTATATTTTTGAGTTTTTTTTTACTAGTTACTAAGTTTGGATATTTAAGTCTTATTGAGAAATATAATTATTTAGGAATTAGAATTAAAAAAACCTTGGATGACAGATGAAATTCGTAATGAAATTCAAAGAAAAAACAAACTGTATGCTAAAGCAAAAAAAAATAAAGATGCAGGGGAATGGAAGGAATTTAAGGATCTTCGAAACAAAGTAACCCGAATGATAAGAGATGCAAAAAATGAATATCTTGCTAAGCATCCTGAACAGGTATTTTTTTTATCTATTATATTTGCAACAAACATTTTAACATTTTCGTTATTTTATTTTTCTTTTACTATTGAAATCTTGCTTTCTTAAATATCTCCAAAAAATAATAATTTAAACTAATTCCTCTGAAAAATCTAAAACATTTTTTGTCGAATTTAAATGTACATGTGTTTTCATTAAAATGGGATATTCTGTATATACATATAATTGCAGATAACATTTTGTTTTTTGCTTGTTACATAACATTTTGTAATTGCTTGCAATTTTTGTTTTCTTCTTATTTCTTCTTATTTTCTTCTTATTCTTTATATCTGTTTTTTTTTTTTTTTATGTAAATTTATTAAAACTAATGCATGATGTGTATGTGCATATGTGTAATTTAGAATATATGTAATGCACAAATTATTATATAAGCAAAAATAATTGTATAGTAATAATTCTTTGCATATTTACTCCATTATATGTGAAAGATAAAACTTATTCTAATTCAATATTATCCAAAATTACAAAAAATTTATATAATTTTTATATCTTATTCTAAAGCAAAAAGCATGAATATTTTACGAACAAATGTAAAAATAAATTATAACTCTTTCAATAGTTATTATGTATAAGAATTATTTCTGTTAATAATTTAAAATAGATGTGATAATAAAACAAATCTATTATTTAGTTTATAAGAACAATATAAATTAATTTTAAGTGATACTCTTGTTTTCATTAAGGAGTAAAACATTATTCTATGCATCCCAGATTTATATTTTCTCAACAGAATACAAAGATTGTTATTTTTGCTGGCAAATATATAATATAAATATATGATATAAATAATAGATAACACGTGGTAAAATAGAACAGTGAGTTAATAGCAAATATATTATTATAAAATGTACATTTTTTTTTTAATTCTTAAATGTACATTCTGACAACATATGGTAGTCATTTTGTGCAATGAAAATTCAGTTAGTTCCACGTTCATCGCTTACTTTGATTTTACAGGGTGATCAGAAAACAGATGATAACAATACGATTGAATCCGAGGGTGTTCAGAAAACTGAGAATTCAGCTGAACAAACGGGACAAATGGAGGAGACGCAGCCTTCCAGCGAACAGGCACAGTCTTAAGCTTAAGAGGCTACTCCTCCTGTTAAAGAATTATAATTATTCAAATTATATACAAGTATCTATTTTCAAACTTCGGAATGATTTAGTTCTTGTGTTTTGATACTATCTCAAATTTTTTATCTGTATTGTCACTAAACTCTGTATGATCTTAACGCAGACTCTGACCTTTATTTCTCTTTTGATTTATTATTTTCACAACATGATATTTACATGATGGCTCTTGTATTACTTACATTATAAGTGTGTGCTATTTAAAAATGTTCTGATAAAGGTAACTTTAAAAAATTAGCAGCTAGTTGAAGTAACAATAGTCTTAGAGTTTTAAGACATCCTTGTGAGAATTAACAGTTTATTTTATCTTTTATATATATTTATATATCTATATTGCTATGTATACTCATACAGATATAACGTTTGATCATAGTTTATTATAAAACACTTGTAATATGACAATTAATTAGATGTAATACTTTCTCATCAAACATGTAAAAACTGGCCGTGATTAAATTTTTCTCAAAGTCTTTCCATATCTATGGCCAGTACACAGTGCTGCAAGCTATACAAGTAAAAAGTATTTACAGAATTATAACGTTCAAACTGTGACATAAAAAAATAGATATATAATTTATAGATTATTCATATAAGATGAGTATTTTAACATAAAAAAAAATTTTGAAGTAGCTTGTGGCTCTGTTAGATTAGTAATGTAACTTTTATAAATGATCATAGCTATATGTTAAATATATATTTAAGATTACTTGTTCATTTCATAAATGACTTCCAGAAAATAAAGACATAGAAAAAGAAATGAATTTGTAATTAAAATGAATATTGTAAAAATAAACCACATTTCTAAAAAAAAAGAATAGAATTTTTTTTGTAAGAAACTATTAATGCTTCGACAAAATATGCGTAAATATTTATAATTATTTAATTAGTCTAAAGAGGAGCTAGTGAAACATCTATGCTTCCCATATATACATATATATAAAAATAAAAAATTTATATATAGAATTTCTGAATACCCCGGCTGAATATCCCATAACTTCAGATATTATGTACAATAATCAATTATTTAACGAAAAGGTAATTGATAAATAGATACATAATGTGTACAAGATTATGGTATTATATTTGCTTATAACTGAGGATATACTATGTAATAATATAGTAAGAACGTAATGATAAATCATAACAGGATTAAGAATAGTAATATAATAAATGTTGATATAATAATTTATATCAAGATCTTTGTGTGAAAAAGAAAGTAACGATTTTTAGGCTCATCTGTATCCAGTCGACGAAGAGCCATACGATCAGAGAGATGAAAATAATGTCAGTTCTGATGACGACGTTAATGACTACGACATATCTCACTATTGCGAGGTCTGTGATAGAGATTTCCCATCTGAGACTATTCTTGCTGAACATAAAAGTGCACATATGACTTGTGGGATTGACGGCTGCACATTTTCGGCTCATCCCTTACTCGTACAAAAACATATTAGCATGCAGCACCGTACTGGCTTGTATCAAAGAATGAAAAATTTATCAACGCCAGAAGAAATCGAGAAATGGATAATGGAACGGAAGAAGTGAGTTGCTCTTGTAATATTAAAATATAATAGCATTAATAAGCACAAGTAATAAAGTTTATATTTCCCGGTTGAAACAGGAAGTATCCCACTGAAAACAATATAAAGTTGCGCCAGGCGGAAGAGATGGAAAAATTACAAAGAGGAGAGATAATCAAGCAGAATTGTAGTATACAAATGAAAACAAAGAAAACGGTAAATACACGCGAGAAAAAACGCAAACTTCGCAAACGACGTATACGTGAAATTAGCAACGATTCCGTCCAAACAGAGGAAACATATAGAGGTTTACGTCCGTTTCCTGGAATAAGTAAGTTATAAAAACATATTTTTTAATTTTATGGATATAATTTGTAATCTTAGTACACAAAAAAAGTTTAAAGTCTTTCATTCAGATATTTAATTAACATTTCTATATTAAATCAATCATATAATTTATATATAAAATTTATATTGTAATTCATAATTTACATTAATAATAATAATTTTAATTTTCCTTATTCTATATATTTGTATGTTTTTTATCATACATGAAATATATATTAGCTAAAATTGATTTTTTGTTGTAGTTATTTTACAAAAAGATAATGCAGATTGCTTGGATGAACAGATAGAACAAGCGGATTTATGTGAAACAGTCACTGATAATATTTCGGACGAAGATGATATACCACAAGCATCTACAATACAATTCGCAGAATCCACTGTGAATTTACCTAAAACCAATTTGCCTGTACTATCTTCTTTAGTAGCAGATTATGAAAGTGAAGACAATGGTAAATATGCAAACTTTAATACTTATTAATTTATAATGAAATTTGTATATTATATATGTGTGTGTGTATACACACACACACACACACACACACACACACACACACACACACACACACACACACACACATGTATAATTATTTGTATTTTCTATATTTCGAAATATTAAAAGTTAATTTTTTATCAATATAAATATTCTTTCATCATTTAGAACCAAAATTTTAATTTTCTAGATGATGCTCCAGAAGAAGTGCCTATTAAAAAAATAAAAACGGAGAATTTACAAGATGAAAAAATAACAGAAAGTACAATTCATGAAGAAAATTCTATGCAAATTAATGAAGAGACTTCTGATGTGCAACTCTGTACTAATGCAGATGATAAATCAAATAAGAGATCTCAAAATATCACCAAATGTCAAAATAAGCAAAATAAGCAAAATCGTGAAACAAATCAAATAGCGATTAATAATAAAAATGAAAAATTTTTCCATAGATATCATAATAAATTATTAGAGAAATTGCTTTCACGTGCTATACAACATGAAAGAAATTTAATTTGCCAATGTATAAAATATATTATAGAAAATAATTTCTTCGATTCGAATTGATCTAAAATAATAATTACGCGGAATAATTTAGAAATAATTTTTATACATATTACAGACTAGTCCTCAAATATAGAATATTTATAATTTTATATATATAATAATTATAAATTTATTATATATATAATAATTATATATTTAAAATATTTGTAATTAAAATCTGTGATGTCTATTAATTATACATTTTTTTAGTATTATAATTTTTGTAATAGAAATACATTTTATATATCAAAAAACTTTTGAAATTTATAAAATTCAATCACTTAATATTTATTTCATTCTATACATAAGTTATGTACGTTTTTTTTTCTTTTTATGTTTTTTCTCAACTTCTTGTACGTTGTCGTCTTGAAATGATCTCTTTTCACCGGTCTTTACAGAGATCAAATTTTTACTATGCTTGCCGGATAATGCACTGGTCCATTCCGCTTCCGATCCTTTGATAACGTATTGCTCTAAATTTTCTTTCTTTAGTTTCTCTAATTCTGCTTTTTGTTTAATTTTTAATTCCTATAATACAATGTTATTTTTATATATTCATATATTATATTTGTATATGAATAGAAATTAGAGAATAAGTTGTGAAATACAAACCTTGGCTGCGCTTTCTAATTCCTCATGTAAACTTTGTCCACCTAAAGGATTTAGTTTTACTTTTTCGCTGGATGATTCTTTAGTCAATATAGTGCTCTCGATATATTTTTCTGCGATCATGTTGAAATATTGAATCGATTTACGTATTATACGATTGAACAGACCGAGTAATTGTGAAGATGGTAAATTCAATTCTTGTGCCAATTTATCAACTGTTTTGTGTTGCAAGCCCAAGCCAAGTAGAATTGCCTAAACATTTTTATATAGAAACGGAAAATACTTGTAGTGAAGTAAACTTTTATGAAATAAAAATATAATAAAAGAAATTTAAAATACTTACCGATTGCGCTGGTGAGAAATGGATTTCTCCCATCATATTTAAGAAATACAGACGTGCTAATGACGGTATCAAATCCATAATTAAATGGTAGTCCGCCATATTGTTGCTATACATTTGCAAACGCTTCAAATCGTATGATGTAAAATAAACGTTCAATGTTTCCTTACTTAACGCTAAAATATATATAAATATTAATGAAGCTTTATTAATTACATATGTATTGATTAAAATTTATTTCGTGATATAAGTAAAAAAAATTAATTATTTTTTAATATGTATATCATAATAAATTATTAATAATAATTAATAATATAATGTACTTACTAATGGGTTTTAAAGATATTGTCTTGTTAATTAATATACTTAATGCAAGCGACGCTGGATAAGTATTAAATGAATAAGATAGCAAACTTAAGAATCGCCGGCGAAAGTCACTCCAATAAGCTTGTAACCATTTGTCGTCATCTTGTTCTGCATTAATTTTACAAATCATTATGCAGGAATGTTCTCCCGTTATATCGTTTGCCGTTTGTCTGAAAAATCACAAACATTTGAAATTGTTCGATTTTTAGTCTATACAATATATATATATATATACCTCAAATATACAGGTACAAAATTACTGCGCTTCCAAAATTTTAATAGATGCTCCGTAATTCCGAAAGATACTCCGATATAATCCAAATGTTCTGGATGCCTATCACTCAATTTTAATAAAAGTGGTGGCAGCGAATTACGAGGTTCTATAAGCGGTTACAAATTGGATATGAATATTGCAATATTGCGTTTAATAAAACTAATATTTTATAAGGAAATTCTATAAATAACAGGAAATACACGCACACACATACAGAGTCACATATTTACCAATAGTTTCTTCTAATAAATCGACCGTTTTATCAGGAGCATTTTTCATTTCCATTGGCTCTTGCACATTTTCGTTAATATTAGGCATTTTGATCTCGTAATATTGCTTCAACAATTGCAACGCGCGACTACCATAGCCCATCTGTAATAAATTATTTTTTTTTTAACAAATTCATGTAATTTTAAAATAAGCTGACTAGTTATAAGAAATACATACTCCTTGGTAATCGGGATGCGTGGCTATTCTAACAATGCGTGCACCAGCCAATACCGAAAAGTCTTCATCTTGATATTGCTGAGCGATCGTCCATGGTATTAGATCACCGGCTGCCCTACGACCTCGTGTAAGGCCTTCGTTTATGCTAGTTTTGCTAATTTCGCCTTCTAAGCAAATCTATATATTGAAAAAAATATATAACACATTTCTTGCACAGAATAAATAATTATAAAAGAATAAAGTTATAAAATAATTGTAAATTTCCCAAATTGGGAAATATTAAAAGAATTTCAAAAGAAAATATTAACTTTTAGACATATAATGTTTAATAATGTTTAATTATCAACGAATTATATAATGTTTAATTTTCAACGAAATATACAAATGGAAATATATTTACTTGAAGAACTACAAGTATCTCAGGTAAATCTTTTTTATTGGAATCTAGAGGTCCCAAGAGACAAAAAAGATGATGTGCAGGTGCATCAGACATCATTTGCAAATCATTTGGAGTGTTCTAAAATATATTAATAGATATAATTAAAAGTTAATATTACGTTAAAATATAATTTTATAATAATATATATTTTTATGTTAGAAAAGAACGCAATGCTTACTTTATAATGTGATGCAACATATAGAGACATCAATCTTTGCAAAAATAGTTCAGAAGCCTTGTGATAAGAGAACAACGTATCTCTAAGAAAATTCAAGTATGTATTAATTTTTCAAGTTAAAGCAATCGCAAGATTAATTGTATTATTATTTTATAAGAATACCTGTTTATATAGTATAACTGACACGTGTCAGGAGGAGGACAGCCAGACAGAATAGGTGCGTGTGTTGTAACATTCAGACAAAGTAAATCGCATAGCCACTGTTCTACAGGATCACCTGGCTTATAACGTATCGATTCGTCAAGAGTAAGCTCGTACAATTGTCTTCCGATAAGAATCTTCTCGTTTTGCTCCTTCTCGTTTTTTCCATTGTGACTATTTAATCCAGCAGTTTGTGTCCTCAATTGTTGCAACAATTTGAGTGACAAAGATCGACCCGTGCCTTCGTATCTACAAATATTAATAAATGAGAATAGACAATAAATTATCTACTTATACTTCTAGAATATTTAAATATTTTACCCGTTTATGGTTGATGAAACAAATATTAGATAAGGTCCAAACATCGCTTTGACATAGGGTAAGGGAATCGCTGCTGCTTCATCAATCACAAGCAGCTCTGCTTGATTTAATTTGTGAGTATCTGTTGGATGTATATACTGTAAAAAAACAATAGCGATGCATTAATTTATAGAATTAGTAAAAAAAATTCTGGATATATCATTGTAATTAAAGTAAATTAAATTATTTCTTATCTCTAAGTTGTTTATGTATATAAAAACAGCTAATTACATACCTGAATTGTTTGGCGATGATCTCGGAACACGTTTACACGTACAGTGGCTTTATTGAATTCTGGATTTGTAGATTGTACTAAACCATAGTCAAGATGCTCCTGATAACCCAGCGCGTCAAATCCTGTTGCGAAACAAATAATGTTTAATGTCTCGATAATTCTTATATCTGCACAATGACAATTAATCTAGAAAACTTACCTTTAAAGATAAATTCAAAAAGAGTGTTCAAGTTCTCCGGACTGGGACTTGAAATGTATATATTAGAATATCCAAAAGCAACAGCTCCGGCAATGGCAAGTCCCAACGCAGCGGATTTTCCACGTCCTCTAGCTGCGGTCAACGAAACAGTAGACTTCAAAGTTTTCTCGGAAATGCACTCAATAAATTTAAGGACTGCCTTCGCCTAAAAATATTTAACAATAATCTTGTTATATGGTTCTCTAACTCTTATTTCTACTCTAACTTCTTAACTTACTTGGTCAATCGTTTTGCAGCAATTAATTAATGAAGATACTGGCTGAGTATCTTGCAGACTTTTCTTTAAAACATCCAAACTTGACTGTTCTTCCAAAACAGCCAATTTGGGTACTGGTTCTATTGTGAGATTTTGAGAAGATATAGGCTGTACTTCCAATTTATCATTAACAACCAAGCATTGAGTACATGAAGCCAGTGACAGTAAAAATCTCTCGTTAAATCGGCATATTATATTCTAAATTAATACAAAAATCAGTGAAAAATTATAATATTGCACATTTCAAATTATCTGAAAAAAGTTATATGTTCATACTTTATGAGCTTCCGTGCAAAATCTTTGATGAACATCCATTTTCATTGTATACAGTTCTTTTAAAGAACTCATAGATGGCAACAAAAATACAATGATTCCACCACCCTCCACAGTTTCAATAGTACGCGCTAATAAATTTGGTGTAATTGCTTCAAAATCCTATAAAAAATAATAAAATATGACATTATAATGACATTATAATAAAATTATAAACTACTGCAATTACATAGATATGAAAGAAAAGATAAAATATATGCATACCTGTAATACACACATGCCATATGTGTTGCCTAATATTTTATGTGTCTCGTTATAGTAACAGTAGCGAATATTAGTTGAGACAACAAATAATTTAAATGGGTCATCTTCATTAATATCTAATTTACCCGATTTAACAGTCTTTTGCAAAGATCTCATTCGTTTTTTTCTATGACTGGAAAAACCTAAATCCTTTTTGTAACACCACAGTACAGAAGGTCTAACTTTGATGACAGTCTTGGATAACATATGATGCAGTAACACCACCTGAAATAATATTTTTGAATATAAGAAAATAATATATAAATTACATAACATTTATGGATTTATATATATATATATATATATATATACTTTACATAAAGTTTTATGCTTGCTTTGTACAATATTACAAATTTTAATTTGTATATAATACAATAATAAATATAACAATATAAAGACACAATTAAAGTACTTTTTTATACAAGATTGACTAGTAAATTATAAAGACATATTTTCGCCAAAATAAAACACTATTAAGAATGCAGTTGCTTTGAATATTTGTGTTGTATCATACAATCTTTATTATTCGTATCAAAGGAAACTCATTATTACACACCAAAGGAAAATAGAACAACGCTTACAGCACGTCCAAAATGAATACATCCTAATGCATTTTGATGCTCAAACTAATGTTGAATTTGATCTTTTGTAATTTCATATCGAAATGGAGACTCAAGGTCTTTTTTGAGATCTTCGTCAAACAATAAAAATTCTCTGATTTATATTAAACCTTTTAATAAGATTAAATTGAATATTTAATGAACAAATTTGCTTTAGAAATTTAAAAACTTAAGGAAAATTCTTCACGCATGTTCACACATGTTCGTTCATACTTACTTGGTCTCTCGCTTTCTCACCGACGACGACGAACATCGTCCTATGTCCTGTAGTAACTCCATTCTCTATTAAAACTCGTAACCGATTGTCTAATTTCGTACGACGTTCCATTTTTCACAGAAAAATGTTTCACTTAACCTCAAAATTATAGGCCGGCCCCCGTACAAAGCACACGTGAATCGCTACACGCATTGTATTCCAATTGTGCGTTCGAATTTCCTATTCGAGGGCTCTCATTTTATCCTTGTTTAACACTCGATAAACAAGAATAAACACATTCAAGTGAGGAATTTGAATGCATCCTAGAATATTTGAGAATTCGGCGTTCCTATTGGTCAAAATTACGAAACAATTCAAGAACGACCAGAATAAACTTGTGTTTGGAACAAATTGTCTGATTCTCTTCTATCTGCATCCGAAAATAAGATCACAAGACTATATTTAAAAATATCCATTCCATACATATATCATTTTTTTTGTTGTTTATCGAATGTTAAACAAGTTAAAATAATAGGACTGGGATGATGTTTCTGAATGTAGCTTATTGTTAATATAATCAGTAAAAGCCATTGCAGTGAAAAAATTTTAGTCGAATTATAAAATTATAAAATAAATTAACCAATTAAAGTTCATCTATTCTCCTTATGATATCCAAAAATAATTGATTGTGATTGATCAATTTGCGTCTTACGATTAAAAATTACGTTTTACATCTTACGACTAAAAATTTTTTACGTGCAATGGCCTTAAGTGTCCTATATATTTAAATATAATCATAGTTTTTTTATTTTTTTTTATTCTAACAAATTTTTATAAGTCTCGGTCTATAAGTGTCGGTCCACAATAGGTATTTAATCTTTAAGCCTTAAGAAATTGACTAATCAAAATCGATTATTCTTTTTATATTCGATTATAATTGGTCAATTTCTTACTTCTTAAGCTTAAATTACCTATTGTGGACCGACACTAATAGGTGATTTAAGCCTTAAGCCATGAGAAAGGAACGAATCATAGTCGAAGAATAGGAGAATAATCGACTATGATTGGTCAATTTTTTATGGCTTAAGGCTTAAATCTTATTGTAGACTGAGATTTAGATTTCATTTGATCCAAATAAAAACACGATCTGCGCGAATCCATATTCCTTTGCAGAGTGCTTGTACTGTGTTCCATCAATCGTTTTTTTTTGTTGCCCGGGCGCTAAGCATGACAGTCTACATTTCAGTATAGTAAAAAGTTGACTGGTTACACTTGATCTTACATTATGATTACGACGTGTCTCGGAAATGTACATACGTGGACGTATGCGAGAGGGCAAGTTGCTGACAGACAGCGCGCGATGTGACTCGAAGAAATGAATAGGAGGAGATTGACGGGCACGATTCAGTCACACGATTCATTTCGATGTGTTAATGATCAAAAGTCGGAAAAAAAGAGAGAATATTTCAGACGAAGCGTTTATCCGACTCTCATTTCTCTTTTACAACAACTTTTATTCTCCTCTTCATTTGATTCGGCGATAATTTCTGATTGGTGCACATTGTTGTGGACTCGAGATATATTTTCTTGGGATCTTTATGAATTTTTCTAAAAATTCTATGATTCTTGTTAGAACCTCTAATGATATTAAATTAAAGATTTGCTGAAGAACAGAATTCTGTAACTATTTAAGTGGCAGATTAGGATGATTTGAAAAATTTTACTCACCCTGTAAGTAGCTACTAATTGATATCTTAATCTCTATGAGATCATGTCATTAATTTCTTATGTCTTGATATGTTGGAAGCTAACGTTTGAAACTCCTCGATACGAAAAATGGTAGAGAAGATTCCATTGCGAAAGACCATTACTCGATTAGACTTTCCAGCAATTATAGCTTTTGGCAATCCTTTGTTGGATATTTTTGTAATACTGAAGAATGATGAATTGTTTAAGAAGTACAATCTCAAGATAGATGGTGAAATGGAGTTATGTGAGAAGAAGCTACAGGAATTAATTTCAGATTTGCCATCAGAGTTAATAAATATATCTATTAGAATATGTTTTATGTTTGTATTGTATATAACTTTTTAAAAAAGTTTGATTTAAATTTGTTACGTACCTGGAATACTTTAATGTTTTTTATTCGGCAAATTATTTTTAAATGTATTGAAATGTATAAATTATATATAGTAATAGTTTACAATAATAAATAAAAAGTTATATATGATAATATATCAATATATCTATAAGTTTATAATGGATTTATATTTACAAAAGTATTTACAATAGTATATTACATAAGAGATAGATTATGCAAAAGTATATGTACAGTGCAAGCTTTATTTTTAAATTTTTAATTGTATATGCTACATGATTATTTTTAAAAATTAAATGATGCATGTATAGTATATATCAAAGTTATATTATGAATATATAATTTTCATTTTTATTTGATTTTTATTGAATAAAAAATTTTATATATTGTAGAATAGAGCAATGTACAAATCCCGGAGGATCTGCACAGAATACATTAAGAATTTTGCAGTGGCTCTGTGATGAAACCTATGAATCCCAAATTAGTATTTTCTGTGGCAGCCTTGGGAATGACCAAAGAGGCACAATCTTAGAAAAATTAGTTCGACTTGCAGGAGTGGATGTGAGGTAGTTTTATTGATTTAACTTCGATGAAATATGCATAAATTTAATATTTATTTATTTTAAAATAAAATATTTAAAATTTATATATATTTTCTTAGGTACACTGTACATCCAACTTTATCTACTGGATTATGCGTTTCCCTTGTGTACGGTACATCCCGCAGCCTTGTTGCGAATCTTGGTGCAGCTAATGTATATACATTGGATGATTTGAAAAAAGCCAATCTACAGTTCGATACCGTAAAAATAATCTATATTGAAGGATATTTTGTAACACACAGTTTGAATGTGGCCAAAGAATTAGTCAAACGGGCACAGGAAAAGAATATTATTATAGCGTTCAATCTTAATTCCTTCTATTTATTTCAAGTACGATCTATAAAAAAAGATTATTAACATACATTAAATAGTAATATAATTATTATATTAAATTAATATTTGACTTTTCTCGTTATGGATTGAAATAACTGATTACATCATTTGTCTATCTATTGTCTAAGTTTTTTTTTAATTTTTTAAGGAGCATCAAGCGGCTATTTGCGAAATGGTTGGCCACGCTAAGATTGTATTTGGCAATGCGAGAGAAATGATCGCTTTAGCTCAAGCATTGAACGTGAAATACGACGATGTTACTGACATACCATTTTTACTGAACAGTTTAAAAAGAATCACGGTGGACGTTTCCAGCGCTAACAGTAAAGATTGGCTGGCAGACGATGGTATATTCATTATGACGCGTGGTGGATGCGCACCAGCAATTATCGTATGGGGCAAAGGACAATCCGTTCAGGTTTATTTCAATTAAAAGAATAGATAAACGATCTGAGAGCTGAGAGCGATAGAAGAAATAAATTATTTCATGTTACATTTAGGTGCAACCTATCGTACCTAAAACACCTATCGTGGACACGACGGGCGCCGGAGACGCTTTAGTAGCTGGTTTTCTGGCCGGTGTCTTGGCTCATTGGGATCCGAAGAGTTGTTTAGAATTGGGATGCAAAATCGCGTCTTGCATAACGACCAAACTCGGTGTCACACTACCGAACGGCATACCTCCTGACTTTCTGCCATAACGATTCGATCTCCTTAGGATGCTAATGACTAATCGTTACCTGACGTATCCGCAATTGTACGGTTATTTATTGCCTGAAAGTTTTACTAGCGAATTATCAATCGTTCAAGTGATAACTAGCATTCCTCATCGATGTTACATCCCTGTTTTATTAAATATTTATTTGATATTGTTTCGATTTATAATACGTATGTATTTTCGCGTTGCATCGCGAAAAGAGATATATTTTTTTTCGCGAAAACTTTTATTTATTAAAGATTATCGTTGCGTGTTGAATTCAAGTCATGTACATTTCTAAATGCAGTATTATTACTATCGTCGATATAAAGTAAGAGAGCGAAATGTTAGAGATTTTCCTCGATAATCGTTGCCACTATAGATCTGTAGTTTATTTACCCAATGTTGCAATGTGCAGAAATATGTAACAGAGTTTGTAATTAACAATTACGTACAAATTTTCCTTTCTATTTTTTTATGACATAGAATGATGTGTCGTTGTCTATATATATATATATAAAATTGTCTATATATATATATATATAAATCATATATATATATGATTGTATATAGATATATATGCGAAAAAAATGTTATGGTGAATATTGGCACTTGTCTTGTTCTTATCCATTTTTATCACATAAATTAATTTTAACCTTGATTTAAAATTTACTCTATCTTTTTTTAATTCTTAAAACTAAAAAAAAAAGGTAAAAATAAATTAAATCAAGATTAATTTTGCCGATTAAATTAATCATCAATTAAGTTAATTGGAATAAGTTCAATCAAATTCTAATTAATCGATAATTGTAGTTTTTGTTAGCTACATAGATAATAAAACAATTGATAATAAAAATTATAATTTTAAATAAAAATCGAATATCTTCGTGAATTTATAAGAAATATAACGCTAAATCGTTAAATTCATTTTATAATTGTCCCAATTTGAACGTTTATGAAATTTCCATAAAACTGGCCATGTTCGTAATTCATTCGTAGTTCATTGCCCATGAACAAGGTACCGAATATGACCGAACATGTAACTGTCAAGTGTCGGGCAGTAGATAGGAAGCGGACAGGGTCGATTGAAACACGTCATTTTCGAGTTATTAATCTGATTCGACGTAAAAGGAAGCGGATAGGACGCATCGCTCGGGCGTGAGGATTTATGGCGCGTCGGCGCATTTCCGAGAGTTTTGACGAGCCGGCATGGGATGGGAACGGATGAGAGACGTGCTGGATCAACAGAAGTTTTATACATGAATTGTTATTACACTTTCACATAGCAACGACACGCTCGCGACTCCTTGAGGTGTGTGCGTCGAACGTATGTCTCGTCGATATAGAGTGGCGTTTTCATTTAACTCCAAGAGCGTACGATTGTCATCATGACGCCGCGGCTGGCGCGGGAGAAACATGTCAAGTATTTCCAGAGGTTACTACAAATCATGCCTAGCAGTCTGGCGGAGTTCGATTCCACCAGACCGATGATAGCGTATTTCGCCCTATCCGGTCTCGACCTGTTGAATTCCCTGGACGAAATCGGCGAGCAAGCCAAGACCGAGGCGATCGACTGGATCTACCGGCTTCAGGTCGAACAAGCTGGCCCGCGTTCCGGCTTCCAAGCGTCTACAACAATACCAAAGGAAGTACCCGAGTACCAATGTGGTCATTTAGCGATGACTTATACCAGCCTGATCACCCTTTTGATCCTCGGTGATGATCTGAGTCGAGTAAATAGACAATCCATCGTCGAGGGAGTACGAGCTTGTCAGAATCCAGATGGATCTTTCACGGCTATGGTTATTGGATGCGAAAGCGACATGAGATTTCTCTATTGCGCCTCATGTGTATCATCAATTTTAGATGACTGGTCAGGTGTAGATATTCCAAGGGCTGTAGACTATATTTTACGAAGCATTGTAAGCATTTATTATGTCAGATTATTATCACAAGTTTCATTGTTACATTTAGTTTTATCTTCTTTTAGTGTTGTTTAATAGATGATTTATATTATGATAATTGCAGTCATATGATGGCGGTATTGGGCAAGGACCAGGTCTCGAATCTCATGGAGGCTCCACGTTTTGTGCCGTAGCGAGTTTGTTTTTAATGAGAGACCACATTAACGTATCGAACATATTAACGTGGGATCGTTTAGCTCGGCTGAAGCGCTGGTGCCTTATGAGACAAGACGGTGGATTTAATGGAAGACCTGGAAAACCATCCGATACGTGTTATAGCTTCTGGGTGGGTGCTACGCTCGAGCTGTTGGAGTTCCTCAATTTCTCAGATGCTGAACAGAATAAAACGTTTATCCTTAATACTCAAGATACACTTGTCGGAGGTTTGGCGAAATTTGACAACACTCGGCCTGATCCTTTACACACATATTTAGGTAAATGTATAAAATTTACATTATGATTGTATTCTGTAATATAATTTACAAATCTTTGATATATAAAAATGTGTCATATTAGAAAATTTTTTTGCAGTCAATCTTTATTTTAAATAATACGAGTATAGACATATAATTTCTTTTTAACAGGTCTGTGTGGTTTAAGTCTTTTGAGACAGCCTGGTCTGTGTTCGATAAACCCCGAACTTAATATTTCTCAACGAGCTTACGAGCATCTACAACGGATTCATAAAAAGTGGCGAGGCGAATGATTTCAGTGTATAAATATTCGTGGGACTAGTGATCATATCAAAAAAGCGCACAGTATTTAATATATCAGATCAGATACTTTTACATTTGATCATTTTTCATCACATTCTCTGTGCTAAAGTCATTCTAAAGATGTCAATTAATACTGCTACAATAATTCACGACAACGGTAATATTTCGTTTTACATTATTTGGAGCTGCTTGTTGAATGCTTGTTATGAATATATGTAAAGTATATATATTAAAGTATATAGAAATATATATATATATATATATGTATGTATGTATGTATGTATATATACATAGACATACATTGATAGAAAAAGAATATTAATAAAAACCGATTTAGGTTCCTCTTTGGAATTTGTGTATTTTTATACCGGATATTAAATTGTTATTAATAATCTTATTAATATTTGTTCAATCAGGAGAATGAGGAGATATGTCTATTGATTTATAATTTTTATATTATCATAGATTGATACAATTGACAACATGTTTCATGTATAAAATTAATTATATTTGAAAATGAGATTCTTATTGTTAGAATCTAAATATTAAAAAGAATTATATGTGACGGGACAACATTCTTATTTAATGTGTATATGTTAATTTAAAATAAAAAATTAAATAATTAGTTGTCCGATTTAAAAAGAATTATTAAATCGATTACGCACTTGAACAATAAAATCTTTATTTCAAAATATTTGCATTTATCTCGTTAAAGCTTTGATACTTTTTACTGTAAATTATTTGTAATATTAAAAATAGTTATTCAGTCAATATGATAGCAGAGATTTTGAATTGCGACAGAATAATTTAATAACAATTCTATCAGTTATATAACTACAAATTCAAACATTTATGTCAGAAAAATTTATTTTGACAATCGATAATGTTAATAACTTTTTGAGTTATTTCCAGGTTCTACCGGATAAAAATTTATCCAAGGTTGATAATCTTCATCAGTATCTCGTCGGTGGTGACATCTTTCACGACTTGGCGTATTTTACTTTTCGTTCGCAAATGCAGTGGCGTGACAGCTCCTGTGTTGCACTTTACGGAAGCACCGCCCTTGGCGCTTCTCCACCAATCGTGCTGGTCGGCGCTATGACAACCAGATTGGGTTCCCTCGCACCAAACCGTAGATTCGCAGACGTCTTTTGACCGTGCAGCGTGACGGAGGTGTCGTCGCTGTCGTCATCGTCAGTCAGCGCCGTCGCGATTCGACTCGACGCGGTACTTCCGCGATTCGCGAAGTGAAGCGGTCGTGAATTTCACGTGTCTTTCTCTCTCTCTCTCTCTCTCTCTCTCTCTCTCTCTCTCTCTCTCTCTCTCTCTCTCTCTCTCCTTCTCTCCTTTTATCGCGCGGATCGGCGTGATACATAAGCGAGCGCCCGCTTCGAGGACGATCTTGGAGCTTGACAGCACGCGCGGCGGCTCGCGTCCGTGGAGAAGTTTCATCCCGTTTGGGAGTCGGGTCGCGCTCCCGCGGCCCACAACGTCGACAGAGGTTAGTATGCGCGACGAAATTCAAATTGAGCCTGAGGGACGTGCGAGCGTCGCGCGCCGTTGCGTGCGAAATCGCGCGGTGGGGATCTCCGCCGGCGCTCTTTTTCTATTTTAACTAAGATTACCGTTTACCACTGGTCTGTTTTTTGTGACTGAACCGAGTGTGCACGTACTCTCGTTGTGCTTAAAATGTAATAGATATTTCTTTACAGTTTGGCAAAAGCGAGATAGAAAATCTTCATGCTCGTATCAGACTAAATATTAAGATTGAGATTGGATTGATGTTTGACCGATTGGACTTTGACCGATTAGAACAAAGTTCATTAAACTTTATGATCGGTTTTCTTTTTTTTAATTTAGTTAAATTCCAATCTAATCTCAATTTCTAGTTCAATACAGGATTTAGCATAGTCCAATTTAACAAAAAAATAAACACATTTGTAACGTAAATGGCGGCGTGAATTGCTCGAAATAAAAATTTGCCCGCGCGTGTCACGAATATATGACGCTTTTGTTTCTAAAGAAATGAAAAATGTATGCGAATTTACATAATTTCTTCACTTTTCACGCACAACTCGAAGAAACTCGCGAATTTAGCTCACCGAGAAGGAAAAGAGGGAAAAAGGAAAAGAGAGAGACTTCGATAATCAGAGTGACTCACTTGTTTCGCGCGCCGCCACTTCCGGGTCGGTCCGTCAACGCGAATTTCTCGGACACGGAACTCGCCGCGCTCGGCGGAATATATATTCATAAATACAACATGAAGGAAAAATTGATGATGAGATCTCGAGAGAATCGAGATAAAAAAATTCGCCGGCGGAAAAGACGGGCATTGAGAAACTTATACAAATGATATTTGGAACTTTATCATCGAGATCAATGAACCCCTCTTTCTATCGTTCCCATTAAAATTTCCCTATTCACCGCGACGAATTTCATCTGCGCGGATTATCTCTTTGGTGTTTGGGGAAACGACCCAAAGCATCAAAATCGAACTTTTGAGATGAATTATGACGAAACGCTCTGAGCTGGTAAAATATTCCAATCTTTATTTTGTCGCAAGAGATGCCATTTCGGTTATTTCTTTTTTTAGTGTCTGATGAATATCATGTATATAATAACGTGACCTATGTAGTACTAAGTAATACTACAAAGGAACTGTGTTTCCAATCTTTGTTGATTGGATAAAAAAATATTTGATTCGCTGTTTGAAAAGGTAGAACATATTTCGACATAGTTCGTGATATCAAGTATCAGAAATTTATTTTATCGATTTCCGGACCTCTCGCAGTTTCCGGCGTTTTGACAGCTTGTCGTAATCGGAGACGTTAAAAGTTTTCATTTCTCCATTTTTCCGTATCATTTCATCAACGACTTCGAATCACTTTAAATGGCCAATTTTAGTATCATTTAATTTCCGTGTGTCTTTTTGTCACGTACGAGTTTTAATAAAGTTTTATGAAATAAAATTATTAGATTCGGATAACGTTACAGTATCGACGTAACACGTAATATTGATATTAATATCAAATTTTTATTGTTACGAATTTCTCGAATTGTGTAAGTTTCTAATTTTGTTAATAATTATATTTTACATACTACATTTATTAGATGAACTTTTGTCACATTTTCTATAGTGTTATAATTGTTAAATTTGCCGTCGAACGATCATTATGTCGCTCTATTTAGTTAACGATTTTAATTACCTCACTCGACCTTAATATCTGAGTGTGCATTATTATGTTAAATAGATCATTGGCAAATTTTTCATACGTGATGTCTTTTATTTTCTGTGTACTTTGAAAGCTGACAAATACACAAGTGTTTTTAATTAAAAAGTTACGAAGTAATTATTCTTACGTAAAGTAAGAATACGAAAATGACTGTCATAAACGACTGTCATAAATAGCTAAACGACTAATAGCTTCGTGAATCATCGTTGGAAAAGATGCCATTGTAAATTATCAGTGGAACGATAAAGATAGCGATAAAAATTATATTGGAATCGTGATGGAATTGTGATTATCCCAATATAAGTGTAACGAGCAATACACTTTTGTAGAGAAAGCGACATTAAACAGCGATGTATTGCAATGCAATTAGCAGATCAGAATATTATTGGGAAAAAGTCTGATTATTGACAAATTATTAGGGATACGATCGAATAATAAGTCATAAATATTACATTAACGATCATTTTCTACAGTCGAGGAATTCCATCGGGAACTTCCGGTATCGAGAGAATCCAGGCAAAGCTCTTGCAAATCAATCGATTTATAAAGCTTACAAATCAACCGATCAAATTACAAGTCAGCCGAATAATCAGCGCATTATCGTGAATGAGCGTGAACGTTAACGCGATAAATTTACACGGTATCTATATTTGCAGGCGAACTCTGAAGAGACTGGAGGGATTTTTAAAGAGAGTCTATTAAAGTTCGCTCTCTCTCTCTCTCTCTTTCTTTCTCTCTTTCTCTCTTTGAAAGATGCATCGTGTGAATTTTCCTAGCGGGCAGACTCTATTCCCGGACGTCGATTACGGATGAATCCGTTTGGTGCCATTATCATGGAAACGTGAATGATCGGACAAAAGATTAGATCGTTGAAAGCCGCCGGGTAATCCGCGCCGCGGAAGAGAAACGGACGTGTTTCGCAACGATGCGAGAAGCCGCCTTAATTGCGCTATTTGTCCGTCGTGGTTTAACGTTGCGACATTTAAGAATGGCGCGAGACGGTTCCTCGAACGGCTGAAACTAATGTCTTTCGTTCGGCACTAACGCTTTGCTGATATCGATTGTGCGCGACTCTGATTGCTCCCGTCGTTTTCTACAATTGAAATTAGAAAGAGGAATCGACTAATTGAAGTTAATCGATGACGCTGAAACTCTACTAGGTCGTCCGATGCGTATGTATATTCTTATACACACAAATACACATACACACAGAGACACACACACACACATACACACACTCTTTCTCTCTCTCTTTCTTTATGTAAAGCTCTTTATATTAGAATCTTGATAATAATAAAAAAAGAAAGAACGCTTAGTTGACTATAGTTAGCGCCGGCCGAGGCCGAGGAGATCGATTTTTAGGCCTGCTTGCAGCTACGTTGCTTCGTTTTCTTTTTTTTTTTTTTGTGTGTGTTTTACACTTAATTGAATACATTACGCGAATCGTCAAGTCACAAATGTTCTAGTTAAACTGAATTGCGATCTAGTTTTGTTGTTACGTCGTGTTTAAATGTTGTTAGAGCTAACAGTACTTTTGTCTAATTTAATGGAGACGTCGGTTTGATATTTTCTTAGAACTACTTTTATTACTCGCGACGAACAAACTATTTTATTTTTATAATTGATCCTAATTTTAACTCTTTAATAATAATACACGGTTTATAAAAGAGGAATATATTGAACAGCGATAGCGAGTATCTCTAGCGAGAGGATCGATATTCGGTATTTTTTTCAGAACTATCGATATATAAAAATCGAGATTTACGCCGATATAGTACGGTAAATTATAGAGCTAAAGGCGTCTGAAAAAAAGCTCCGACGGTCTTACGAACAAAATCGATGTTCGTTACAGCATGAAAAATCCATCCATGGTGCATGAATATTATTGGTGCGGACACGTGCACATGTTATCGGCGAAATATTGAGAATGTGGAATGCGTGAAAAGTTTTAGTTGTTTTAATCTACGCGGAGAATAAAGCGTAAAGAGATATATTACACGTCTTTTGGAATTCGTTTAAAGATTCATAGAACTCGTTGAATATTACAACTTCCTCCAGTTATCTCAAGGCAACACTTCCATGAGAATATTTTAATACATAATTGATACATTAATTAACAATAATTTTATTTATTGTTCACAATACGTGAACAATAAATCAATGGTCAAGTATTCAAACAAATTATTTATTTGTTTGAATACCAGATGCTTAAGTTGCACATAATCAAGCTATTCCGAAAATAAAAGAGAAACAATAATAAAGCATATTAATTCCATCGAATTTTTTTCTAGGATAATTTTATGCCACTGTCGATTCCAGTTGAATATTCGATATCGAATATGCCGATAAATAAAAATTCCTAAAAAATAAATTCACTTTACAGTTAAATTTAGATGTATAACGAAATTATTATTATTCTCGTATTTAAATTAAGCGAAAGAGAGATTCGTCTGTTGCTCTCGGGGGAACTGTGTCGATTCTCGTTTGGGGACTCGGAATTAACGAGAGGGAGGTCGTTAAGGAATTCCACGGACGTGAAATTCGCGTTCTACGAGCCGGCGTGGCGCGTACACCATTTTGAGCGCGTGCGATCGCGCACGGTTGCATCGTGCACGGGCGTGCCGTAAATAGAAGAAGCTAACGAATAATCGCCGCGATGAATGAGGTTGTTGTTAGCACATTGCCCGCGCTCGCTTCCAATTACGGCGCGGAGGAACGCGAGATGCACCGGGGGATTTTTTTTTCCCTTTTCTCTCTTCCATAATTCCACGGTTACGTGCGCATAGGCAAACACACGTGCCGCCGACTGTTGCGTTTCTCCGCGCACGCATGGCCGAGTAAACGTCCATATCAAAGCACCGCACGTAGACCTCTCGAATGTGTTCGCGCGCATGTGGCGAATCAGCACCAGGCCGAACGAATGGTCGACTTGGTCCTCTTGGCGCGAGGAAAAATTTATATCTCTCGCATGTTCCCTCCTTTCCCGCGAGAGATAAAACGCTAATGGGCGAGAAGCCGGCGAACGGCAGGAACACTTTTGCCGACAAATCTACAAATTTGGCCGGATTCTGAAAATAATTTTGTCGAGTCGCCAGAGGATAAACAATTTTTTGCATTATTATAATTATGTTTAAACATTCTAATTTGGATGGTCCGATAAAATTATTTCTGGATTTGCATTTGGTCAAATTTTTAGATTTACCAGCAAAAGTATTTTCTCCGTGTGACGACGAGAAGTGTTATTTATCCGCGAGTGAACTCGAGGGGATCATGAATAGGCGTGATTGTCGTTTCATCTCGAATGCTTCGTTCGAAGCACGACAAGTGTTCGCGAATGTCTCTCCGACATGTAATTTTGTGAACTGTCTTCACAGTCTTTTCGTTGTATATCGATTCTGTTCTACATTGTCACGCTTAAACGCATTGATCTTTTTGCATCGCTGAAATATCGGTGAGACAAAGAAATCATGCGTTTGATTCCGACATCACTCAGTAAAATGCCGAACAGTAATAAACTTTGACCGCATTGGTTAGGAACAAAAACATAAACGATATATCTTTTGTTTTTTGTTTAATATTAAATAAATTTGGAAATATTAATTTAATTTAAATTTCTCAGAATAACGCGGCAATTATAATCACGTTATTTTATCAATCAATGATTCATCGCTCAAGAAATTAATTAATTCTATGTTATTAATTCATTAATTTTAATGTTTATTAATTTATATTTTCTCAAGTTATTTGTTCAAACTATTAAATTGCTGACGAATTTACTGCTCGTTGCAGAGCTTCTCGTTCCAAATGTTCGAGTTATTTAGTGCTACATTTCAGCTTCAAAAAAATTGCAAGATAATTATACGTTCTGAAACTTTTATGGGATAATAAAAGTAAAATACCAGACATACTTGCGTATTTGTAAAATAATGCAGGTATACACGCGATATACGCCGCGATCGACATGATTCCTGTAACAGCAACGATGGTTGCTATGTTAATTTCTTTCTATTATTGCGACCTGTCGCGACAAGGTAACATTATATATCTGCATCCTCCCGTAGAGCGTGTGCTCTTTTTTTTTTTATTTATTTTTTTTTTTTATTATTATTCAAGCACGCGTGGAATTCGTATCATCGGTAGCCTTGGCCAGTCTATCTTCAGCATGAAAGAGAGAGGAAGAGCCGGAGAGATAGAGAGAGAAAGAGAGGGAGGAAGAGTCGCACGGTAGAAATACGACATACACGGTGTCCTGAGGAGTGGCGTATACTAATAACGCTGTTCCATATCTCGTGCATTAGTTAATGAAAATTTAATCGAAGCGCTGATTACCGGGCCTTTTAATATCGAACGCTAAGCTATTTCTGCTCTCATACGTTTTATTGCAATTCGATGCATCGAACGTGAGCGTACGCGGATATATGTTTTTAAATTAATCCGAGATGCGCAGTTCGTCGTATGAATAACAATTTAAAAATTCCTATATCTAGAAATGATAAATATATAAATGATAAATATATGTATTGGAAATTATGCGTAACATTAATGCGTATTATAATTAAAGGGATTAAAACGTTACACAACATGACTGGAAAAAAAAATTTACGTTAAAGTTTTCGCTAAAGTAAGATCGATTCTACTTTAAGAACAGGTTTTTATTCTACTCACCGTCTTCTCTTCCGGATGTCTGCATTTAATTAGAGAATTGAATTAAACATCTTCAGGAAAAATAAGATTCGCGTACATGTTGTAACGGCTGAAACTTTCAGGTTCTTATTATTTCATATTATTTCGCTTAGACATACGCTGTGAACTCGGAATTAGGGGGAAAAAAATCTAATAAGTTCACGCATACATTTGCAACACACGTGTCATCCTTCATAAGCGTTATATAATTTCCTGCGATGTCGTTCATAATTTTCGAAAGTGGAGTCCCACCATGGCTGACGGCAGGAAATAGCGTATCGCATCTGTCTTTTTCAGACGTAATAATCGTATTTTGCGAATGTACTCCTCGTCCGAGGATCTCTCTCTCTCTCTCTCTCTCTCTCTCTCTCTCTCCTTGCACGTGCGACCACGTGGCGCGCACGAGACGTATTCGCGAATAAAACGACTTATTTATAGCGCGTGGGATCTCTCTCCCTTTCTCAGGAGAAGTTCCTTACGCCATGGGACAAAGCGTGTACCTGAACAACAATATCTATATTAGTCTTACACACTTGACTTGCGCAAATAAGCGAAGTTATCGCGATATGTCCAAGTTGGCATCGATGCTGTCTTGATGCTGTCGCGCTTTAACGGACTCTCTATTTCATTTAGAAAACGACATGGTGAAACGACATAATCTTTATCTTGATATAATGTGATGTCTGATGCTTAATTCTTCATTTTTTGCTGATAAGATAGAAAGATCATATATTTCAAGATTTTTCTATTTATGATGTTTCACTTTTTTATTTTCCATCTTTCTAACGTCCCATCCCGTGTCAGTTAGCATTCGCAAAGGAATTTTCTTGACAATTTCCGATAAAAAATATAAATTTATAATTTATTTACGTTAAGAAAGTAATTTATGTAGAATTTATGAAATTCTATAAATTTATAATATTTATCTCTATATTTAAGAAAGCTAATTTATGAAATTCGTTAATTTCTCGCAACGTTCAATTCCGATGTCCAAGAGAAACTTGTTGCTAATATCATTTATTCGTTATTTTATCGGTAAGCGGATGATTCTAAAATCACTTTTAACATTAAGCGGACTTGTTTTTGCGACGGTGATCAACTCGTATTATCTCAACTATTTCGGGACAGACCAAGCAGGATTCATAAATTGCGTATGGAGTTTCAGCGAGGCGCAACGATCTCACGAGGCCGCCTTTAACAGACTAAAATGCGAGCTTTTGTGGCATGCATAATCTGCCTTCTAACTTGTCTGGAGATCCCGGAGTCCGTCGGAACTCTCGCGTCGCACGACCACGTGCTGTACACGCCGCGTGCGTGCGAATGCGTACCATACGTTAGTATACGGGGGCAGGTGGTGGTTATACCCCGAGTGAAGATGCTCAATTTAACGAGGAGGGGTAACGCGTGCTGCCGGTCGGGCAGCTGTCGGGTGGTGTGCGACAGCTGCATCTTGGGGACGAGAGCGAAAAGAAAGCGAACCCGCAGGGAGCAGCCTCAGAACGGAGGGATTCGAGGGTTCGGTCTCGATGGAGAAGAGTACCTCAGAAGTATTACGCCGTAAACATTACGAATGGTGCGAATGGAGAGAGAACTCTCTCGCCGCCGTCGATCGATCTTTCTCGTGGAAAAGTTTCGAGCGCGAAGAACGAAGCGAGAAAACTTGGTCTCTCGCGCCGGCCGGATAAACTTCGCTAATTAACTTGACATTCGATCTGTTTCGACTAGAACGTTAAATAATTGTATCGTGCGCCGTATGGCAGATTCTACAAAACCGAAAGAAATTGTGGAAAACTTGATATAGTGAGAGGAAAAGAGTGTCTAAAAGGATAATCGTTGAAACTGCGAGATTTCTGGAAATTGAAGATTTTTTCTCCCTGTCCGAGTGAAGTTTGATGATCAGTAACAGTGATGGATGATAATTTGATTTTCTCGAGATCGTAATTCAAAATGATTCCGATACGCGACTGATATTTTACTCTGTATTTCTCTCAAATTGTAGGTAATTGTATTAATCTTTAATAATTATTATTATATAGTTTTGTCACTGCACATTTTCAGATATGTTATATAAAACTTTATTAAAATTGATATACGCTATTATTTCTCTCATTTCTCTTTTATTTTAGCTTTTCAAGATTAAAAATATAACAACTTGATAAATTTGGCTATAAATTATATTTTACGATAACTTTATTACGCGCGGATTTTTCATCATAAACATTTCTCCAGTAAAAAATCTAAGAATATCATTAAGCATATTTTATATTTAATAAAAAAAAATACTCGCGAGATCAAAAGTATGATATCGCGTTACGTTTCAGCGGTATAAATTTTGGCTTTTTGATATTCTCGCGATTTTCCATGGAAGATACAATTTCCATCTTAAACACCTTTAAATGCAATGATGACCGGCTTCATTATCGACCATTATCGTTTACCTCCGTGTCACCCCGTCACCCTGATTGACCCCATCGAGTATCGACATATCCGTTTCACTCTCATGGAAAAGCCGATCGTCGCACCGGCGACGTTTCCCGTTAAACGACCGAGCTAAATTTACGGATATCGGAAAATGTTGATTGTTAGTCGCTCGTCGTCCTTCGAGGAGTGTCGTCGCGATAATGGGAGACAGATAATGTTGGCGACTAATTTTAGAAATGACAGGTCCCCGCAGATCCGTCCGCAAAACTTACGGCTGTAAACCGTCGCTCACGACGCTGTCACCAAGAGGAAGATGCACGTGTCGTCGTGCTGCTTTTACGCACACGCGTGTGTGCACGCATCCGTATTAATATGTTTGTGTGCCTTGTGTGTTTTCAGTGACGTAGGCGAAATAATTTGCGAACAATTCCCTTCTCCCCCCTCCCTCTCTTCTTCCTTTCGCAAAGTCCTGCTCTTTGCCTAACGAGCGTAGTTCGTCGTCGTTGACGTCGACGTAAAACGTTTAACCCGGCGTTGACATAAACGTTTAAACCCTGCCTTTCCTGAGGAAGAGAGAAATGGTATCATGACAGCGATATATACATACGTATATATATATATATATATATATATATATATATATATATATATATATATATATACCAACGATTCGAAACGCGGACGCGCGTGTACGGAGAACCAATAATTACGTTTGCCTCCGGCTAGCAGTTTATTTACGGCGGCATTGTTTCGCGACAAGTCATGCCGAGTGCCAGCATCCTAAGCACTCGTGGACCACCGTATAATTAGGATAGGTAATTCTCGTGGTTACGGGAAAACGTACTACTCCGGCTGGCTGATCGGCGCGTTTTCCCCATTGGAAATAAGCGCGGAAATTATTTCCGTGTGCCATGACAATGTCCCTCGAGTCCCCTCATTGGAAATTCAAATGAATTCGATAAAAAGATAAAACAAAAGTCTGCCGAAAGGTTACATATGAATTTAAATGTCGACAAGCCATTTAAATTTGTATGTTATTTTAATTGTTATCTTGATTGTTTAATAATCAATTATTTTTAATTAAGGTAACTCAGATTAAAAAAAAAATCAGTATTCCGATGAGAGTTCCAAAAGTGTTTATTAAAAATTGTGATAAGCTCGGTTAATTCTGTTATCCACTATCAATTTTGCAATAATTAAATTTAAAAAAATATATCGTAAAATGCGATGTTTTTTTTTTTTTTGAAGGAAAAATCGATTCCGAGTTAAGAGATGTTCGTGGATTTTTGTGTAATATTTTATATATATTTTTGTGTAATATTTTATATATTATATATTTTTTTAGAAGCGTCGTACATATCGGAGTATATCATATCGGCGATGCGTTTTGTACCGCAGCTAACCGGTTTCTACGAAGCGACTAGGATCCTCGGGAAACGCTGTGTTTCAGGGAAAGCTCACGACATGTACATATCGAATCAGGCTGGTACAAAGAGGGTAAATCGAATCAATCACGGGAGATACACGTGGTTATTTATAGCCGCCGATCGAATATTCCGAAGACAAGCCACCTGATGGACAGTCTTGAAAGATGCATGCGGGGAAGAAATAACCATTCGAAGAGATTCCAATTTATTCGAGTTAATTATTTGATACTGCGAAATAATCGGATCTATTGGCGCGTGGAGAGAGACCGTTCTTTTTTTCTCTCTCTCGCCCGTCCTGATTGCCGTCGGCGATTAGAAATAAAAATAAAATAGCGACGTTTCTATCTCTCGCGATCAAATTGTCACTGAAAATATTTATCACGAACGACATGTTTCTGTATAAAAATTAAAGCAATTTTTAAGCACTATCTCTCTCTGTAAAGAGCGTACCTTTCGATAAAATTAAATTATTTTTCCTATCTTTCCTCCGACGGAAAAAGAGGTTCTGAAATACACGTGCATTTTCAGCGGGAATTTATTTTGCAGATACATCATATTTGCTACTAGCTTTCAAATCGTCGACGAAAAAAAAAAAAAAAAATTATTCCCCCGTTTCGCTGGGTGGTCGATAATCCGCCGTGCGTAACTTCGTAATTCGCGTGTGACATTTTCGCGTTGGGTGACTTCGACGCATATTTTCTCCGAGGAATTGCGCAGTCTAGCACAACAATCGGCTATCAGCATTGTTTGAACTAGCACGCGACAACAAACAGGTGCCCGAAAGCGCCGACGTAGGCGCCTGAACAAAGCCCCGACCGTAGAAAGGCCGAGGGAGGAGAAAGAGAGAGCGAAAGTGTTCGGCGATCGATCATTCATAACGCACTCTTGTGCATCATTGCGCGGTGACAGCTTTTGATGAACCCGATTATGAGATGGTCCATAGGTGAATAATGCTTATAATGAAGCGCATTATCGTGATATTAACCGGAAATTTCGATAGAAATAAAAATGCAATAAAAATACGTTCTCTTTTAATTTTACGATTTATCCGAGTACATTGCAATCTATTTGGTCTCTTTTTTAGCTGCATTACCGTTCCCATATTATTTTATTTCGACAATTATTAAAAACAGGAATGAATTGGATAATAAAATAATTCGTGTCGCACGGTTTTACAAAGTTCAATTGAAATTCCAATCAAGAAGAACCATAATCGGTGAAATTTTTTTCTTCCCTTTTTATTCAGGATTTGAATAACACCGAGAGAGAATATTATATAATTCCTTTCTTTCAGAAAAATATTACTATCAATAACATTATAAAAAATATTTTAGATTTTACAAATATCGTACGTGACCAATTAAATATTTTAATGAATATGTATGTACCTTAGGTAAAGTTTATATCTAATACCTAATATTTTTCCGACCTTTTTGTCATTAATGAAATATTTTAAATCCCTCTTTCTTTCTGTTTTCATGTCTGAAAGATTTTTTTTTTTTTTTTTGTACTACACGCGGAATTTGATTTATTGCGCATCATCGAAGTAACGAAATCTAAATTTACGGAAGGAATTTACTTATTAGCTTGACGGGAGGAATCGCTTGAGTTTTAATCGACTGCCCGCTGTCAGTTCAGCCGTGCAAAGGTGAATGAGAGTCTCTGGCTCGCCTTGACGCTCCTTACAAATCGATCCAACTCTGGCAAAGGTAGTGCCTTATATTGTGCGACCGTGTGTACGTGTGTACGTCAATGATAGCGTGCGACACGGATGCCGTCGACTCGCATTACATTTCATTTCCAGCATTAGGATCGTTCGCACTCGTTAAGACGAATTGTATGAGTAAGGGAGAGCCTCTCTCGACCACGCGTGACGATGGTCCCTTCCAACTCCGAGTTCCTGAAAGGAAAAAACCGTGTACAAGTTAGATCTAAAGACATGATTGTGAACGAACAGCCAGTAATATTCGAAAATATTTTTATTTATCTACAGAGACGAATTCACGTAGAATTTTGAAATTGCGACCTCGCGTTTGAAGCTTTCATCTAAGAAGGGCAGCAGGCATCGTACTTTCAAAGTTATGCTTTGAAAGAGTCTTTATCGATGTCAAGGCTGATAGCATTGTAAAAAAACGTAGGTGGCATTTATGAGATATTTACGAGGCACGAGATAAACATAAAGGATATCTTTCTGTAAACTTTTTAAGTAGATGGGAAAGTAGATCTGTAAGTTTTATTTTTTTTTGTCATTTGTTATTTCGTCTTGTGACATCTTCATGCCGCCGAATCGCGTAATTTTTATTACGAGCGAATTCGTATTGCGAATTGATAGATCTATATCTTTGACGATGCTTTTAATTTGTTTAACGAAGCGTAATTAATTTATCCCGACGGGCTTTACGGCGGCTTTGCGTTTCGAAGAATCGAGCGGCAATTCGCCGAATGCATTTCAGACAAATGCACTGCTCAACGATAAACTAATAAATCATTGCGAGATTATATAGATGAAGAAATCGCAAAAATTTCTCATCCACTTCCGACGCCGACTATTGTTACATCGTTATCATGGACACACTTCCGTGGGAAATTTACTCGAAAGAAATATATAAGCGTTCATGTTAATTACATCAATTTGTCTTAACAAAAACAAAATTTTCCCTTTGTGTTATAATGTAAATCAACCGTATAGTAGGATGGAAATTAATTTATACAATGCAATGCTTTTATCGTATCCTCATTGTTTATATCTTCGTGATTAATTTTGCAATTTGTGGAAACTTTAACGAAAAATTCTGTGTAATTTCCTGAAAGTTCAACGCGATCTTTCTCGTTAAATTATATTCTTTAAATTATATTAATTTTATATCTTATATGTTTATTATATATTATATATTATATTATGTGTTTATATATTATATGTTATAGATTTTTTATAAATTTTTCTCAATATTTTAGGTGGCGTGGGGCACAGCCGTGATGGAATTGCAGAGCTGGTTGCTCTATCACTTAGTGGCCGTCACCGACTGCAATCAAGGTAGCGAAGATACGACGTTTATCGTGTCTCGCATACTACCATGAAATCCGCAATATTTGTGTTACGCATTTAACGTAAACGATCCGTCGCCATTTAACCCTTGGTTATTTTAGTTACGTTTACCTGAGTTTGCCCATTGGACCATTATTCATACGCACAGTTCGCCGCTTCTTTATTTAATTTGCCATCCCGCTATCACGATCCAGAGGAAAACGGTGGTCTACCGATGTTTGATGGTGAGTTCATCGTACGAGGTGTGAATTTCTCCGAAAACGGAGAAATGTACACCGAGAAACGCACACCGAGATTACCGTAGACGCTCATTGAGACGCTTTCCCGCTGTTCTCAAGAAGCTAAAATTGTAACGTTTCGTCTCCCGAAGTCGTCAGACTTTCTACTTTTGTGCCACATTCGAACGTGCAATTCTTTTGTTCTCTCGCACATAATGAATTGTTAAATCGTAAGAGTCTGAGAGCACAGGAAGCGACCCGTTTTTTTTTTTTTTTTGTCGCGCCTTTAGCACTGAATGACATTAAGTGCGATCTTGTTACGTAAACATATTCTCTTTAGATATTGCAACTCACATTAAATATGAGATATAAAGTTTATAAATATAGATATAAAGTTTGTAAAATTAATATAAATTGAAATTTTCAAATCGATATCGGCTACAGATTTGTAATATTAATTACAATGTTGGCTCAAATACAGCTTTATTAAACTGCCAATAGGAATGCGTATTAAGGAAAACTGGTTATGAAGCTGAAAGCTTTTCTCCAACCGAGTTTCGCCTCGAATAAATAAAACTCGGGGTCGCACGGTTAAATAAAAGCGAGAACGCGAGCGAATGCGCACAACGTATGAGCGGCGGTCGTTCACTGTGCGAAAATATTGCAGTGATGCAGTCGGCAAACACAATCGGAGGTGGAGGGGGCGGAGGTGGAAGTGGCGGGTCGTATCCCGCTGGTGGCGGGACCGGGAGTCGCACCCGCGATTTAGGGCTGCGTGCCCAGAAGAAGCTTCTCGGCCGCATCGTGTCCACCGGCGCGGGTCGTTCGCTTTTCATCGACGACGCGACGACATCGTTACTGGATAATCTGTACAAATTGATGGAGAGCGTCGCCAAGAGCAACCCCCACTTGGATAAGAAGGAACCCGAGAAGGTCCTCAAGAACATCGTCAAATTGTCTATTAAGGTACAATATAAGAAGCATCTCGGAATCTAACTTTTAATTTGATAAATTCTGTAATGAGTTTTGAAGTCGATTAAGAAAAAAAAAAAAATCATCAAGAAAAGCTTTGTTTGCTGTACTTTTGAACGTGCAAGCTTGAATATTGAAAACTTGTAAATGCTTCGAATTTAATTAGGAAGGAAAATAAATTTGAAATAATTGAGACAGTGTTTTAAATAATGTTTTCAACATTTAATAATTAATAATCGCATCATTCATTAGTACGAAATATTGATAAAAAGATTTAATTAAAAACGCGTTTTATTGTGAATTTCATCCTTTCACTTTGAAATTATCGTTTATATGTATAATAATGAGACCAAAATAACATGATATATCGTTAAACGTTCCGATAATAGTCGGCTATTAATATCGATTGTATTATAATACAAATTAAATGTATGTACGAGTAATTTTGTATTAAGATATTAATAGTTCATTAAGCTGAAATTAGATGCATAAATTAACTCATAAATTCGCGATTCGTAGATCGGGCTCGTGCAGCGCAGTCACCAATTTCGTTCGAGCGATGCCGAGAAGCTGGAGGAGATCCGGGAAGCTCTGGGAACGGTGGCGATGACTGTCGTATCGTTCTACGAGGTGGATTATAGTTATGACCAGGAGTACTTGATGGGTTCAATGGAACGTTGCCGATCGTTATTGCAAGAACTGATAAAGCCGCACCTCACGGACAAGTCGTTGCAGCGTTGCGACCAGGTGTTCGATTTCTTAGCATATCCAAAATTCTTGGACTCGGTGTTCCGATACGATTCTGAACACAGACCCATCCTCGGCATGTTGGTCAGTGACCTCAATAAGGCGTTGGACGCCAGGCGGCTTTGATTCTACAAGAATGATATTCGCATGAAATATTCGTTAATAAGAACGAATCGACGGCCGATAACGCGATCCGATCGCCAGAAATATAACTGTCTCCTTTGGCAACGGCGATTTCGCGATCGTAATAAACGATGACGGGTCGCTCGACGAAAGTAGCAGATCCGTTGAACACGAGCGCTTTGTTGCACTTTATCCCACGGCGAATAGACAACGCGCTGCATACTTTCAGTGTGACGACAGTATAGTTTCTCGTAGCGATAGATTAAAAAAACAGATGTCTCTTACTCGCGATTAGCCCTACCTAGTAGTCGGGTCGGGATACCCAATGTGGACCACTCGCTCACTGATTTATGCAATAATTGTCTGATACTTCGCTTATTTTAAGATCCTCACTTGCGTTGCGTTATTGGTGTATTATATACATATATTTATGTGCAGGATACTGATTATAAATCCATACCAAAAAGAAGTATAATGAGCTTACCATATATGGAAGAGGAAGAAAAGATGAAATATTAATTATGAAGTTACATTTTTTTAAACTGCATTCTTGAGATCTAACTCGACTTAATAATTAACAATTTATCTTCATATTTTTTTAAACGAAAAAAATATAATTTCAATTAAAATATATTAAAAGTTGACTTTTTTATTCTATTATTACACAAAGTTAATATTATTTTCGATTCAAATTCAATATCTTTATAGTATCTTACCCTTATCATATTTTACAGAATTTTATCTATCAGAATATGTCTTTATAAAGATACATTCTTATTGAAACATAATTCAAACCATTTTTAAAATATTTTAGACTCATATTCTAAGAGTTAGGTTTCAATTTGTAAGAAATTCTCATGCGAGATCAAATCTCGCTGTAAAAATAGACAAGGTTTTCGTTTATGTTATGTTATATACGATGAATTCGAATAATAACAGAAAAATATTCTCAAAAATTAGAAAGATCTATTACGGATTACAGCAAACGATATATCCAGAGTAGATTATTTTTTTTTTATTTTAAACCGTGTGATATTGATACTGTTACGTACAATGGATTGTGCAAACGAAATCCCTTCTTCCGTGTTGAATTGGAATTCAACAATATGGCCATATAACATACTGATGTGCTCTACATAATCTATTTTTTAATTTTCTTTTTTTTAGATGCGTTATTGTTGAAGTAAAGTGTGTTTTAATCTTAAAACAACATATTCAAGATCAAACCATTAGCGCGCAATTAAAAAAAAAACAATATAAAAAATTCACAAAATGTATAATTAGATATAAAATTTTGCCAAATGATCGACAAAATCTTTCTTTTTTATATTATGTTGTAAAAGTCGTTATTCACTTATTGAATTATTAATTATTTAATATATGATATAAACATTTATAGGCTGACAAAGTGTTTTACACTAGAAATATACAAGACGGGCTTATTTAATGATTGAATCTTACTGCTTAATATGATTTGAATATATACATGAATTTATATTATATTTATATATATGAATTTAATAGGGTTCATTCCTGCCATCAACTACGTGCTGTTACTTTTTAATGAGCTTGCAACGTAGCTAGCTGAGGCTAGAACTACATATCTCCCCTAATACCTAATCAATTTAATGGTGTCGATTAAAATCCCCTACAAAGAATATAACAAAACCTATTAAATTAATACATATAAATTCAAGTAGTAATCAGTTATTAGATATCGTGATTGAATAAGTTCGTCTATATTTCTAGTATGTAATATATTTTTTAAAGAAATAATTTTGCAACATTAAGAAAAAATACGTTGAAATATTCATGATATTTTTCGAATAATTGATGAATAAAGCTTTTATTTTTTTTTTACGAGAGAAATTCATTTCGATTGCACAAATTGCGAATCTTCTCGAAAATGATGAAAACAAATACATTCGTTTTTTTTCGTGCACGCGCAAACAATGAAATACACACGGATGTATGTCGCAATGGACACAATCCACTATCAATGCTATTGCTTGTACGTGCACATTTTTTACAATACAGTCAACTAAATAAACAAATTTCTACATATCTGATTTCATCGTGATTTGAATCCGATGACTATTAGCATAGGATATTGTAGAAGAAAAAAAGGAAACTTTATCAACATTTTTCGCCTTTTGTACGCGGTGTACACCCACTTTACACGTTATTTGTGATTGTCAATATTAAGAAATGTATGAATGGTACTATGCCATTAATAAATTATTAACAAAGATTAATATTTCAAGTGTATTCATTCGTTATTCCTAGTTACACTTTACGATCTGGAAGAGAAAGAAAGTAAACGACGTATCAGTCTTAAGAGCTTGGTATATTTATTTACATAGATATACGAAGTCGCACATATATAAAGTCAATGATATAGTTCATCCGTCACTTTTCCCATTCGATTGAGTTGCAGTGCGTGTGCAAAGGTATTTTCGTGTCATGGTAAATTATCAAAAATCACTATTCAAACCCTGCCACTATAATAATTTTTATATTCATGCTGTAATTATAATAGGTTTTAATGTGATAATATGACAGTATGATTGGAAAATTCGAATTGCACTGCCGTCGATACGTTGACAAATATGTGTTTGAATATAAAATACGATTTATCATCTGTAACGATATCACCTGTTATAAATCAAGAATGTAATTGGAAAGTGGCAGCAGCTTAAATTCAAATTTGTATCTGTTCATATATATTTCCAAACGATCTGGGCGCCGATGCCAAGTAATGTCTCGAGAAGCTACCCGTTAACTATTGCTTGTTTATAAAAATAGGCTATTGGAGATGCTGTGAACGTTTCGGTGAAAATATTGAATTTAAACACCTGTCAGAGGGGGGAGGAGAGAGAGAGAGTATGACACTTACAAATTTTTACATATGATATCTCAACCCACTAAAGGCGATGAAATATTGGATTTAAATGTCCATAAATATGTTATGAACGCATGCTGTGGTACTATATATTCTCTGCGGTTACATGCTAACAATGACAAATCCTCTCATTACGATTCTTTTTGGCGAGACAAATGCCCGTGCGGCCTTACGTTTTTCTCAGTGAATCATGTATGTATTTATATATGTATGTATGTATGTGTGTATGCATGTCGGATCGTTTAGCATAGAGAGAGATGAGCGTGTATCAGTGAAACTACAGAGCTATCGGATACAATGCACACATTTACCTATCTTATCGTAATATTGTGAGACCCCATAATTATTATATAACAACTTATAATCTTTCTTTCTCTCGTTCTCACTTTCACTCTCATAAATATGCGGTACGGGAATATATTTTGTTAAACATACATGCTCGTTACGTACTACGACAGTTTAACGATGTTCCGACTGTCACCGACCTCTTCGTTTCGTAAAGAAATGTATGCTAGAATGCATCGAGACATGCAACACAACGCACGTTGTGACATTTGCGACGACTCGTCGTGTGATGACTAACGCACTTCATAAGTGATTCATCTTATTTCGCTTAAGTACGCCGCATTACACAGCATATTACACACATATTATATGCTAAACCGAGAGACTTATCGACTTCTTCCTGAATCGAGTTTGAGCTTGTTCGACCAAAATCGCCGAACTCTATCGATTAATGTTACTGTTGTAAACATACGCTGATAAAATGACGATGGGAAATACAGTATATGCGCATTTAGTAGAAACAAATGCTATCTCGATTGCACACAACAAACGCGGCATTTTTATACAATCACAGGTCGATGCGTCTTCGTTATTAAATGCACGCACCTAATTCCATAACGCTCTCCAGCATGTAAAATGCTATGAGCTAACGGTACGCTTGGCAACGAGCTTGGTCAAACTTGAACAGTCAGATTATTTGCATTTAAACACAATAGCTAAACTTCAAACGCTAATGAAAAGATAAAACTAATTCGAAGCTATGCAATAGGGACGAATAAATATAAAATATATGTATACCTAGATGAAAATATTCCTAGATTATTGTGCCATTAAAATATTTAGAATTTTCTTTTTAAGCTATTATTACTAAATGACACTCTTTACCGGACATGTAGTGGATCATAGTAAAAAGCTGATTCCAGCCAGAATTTCTTTGCGATCGTTTATGCAAAATAGTAATATGTAAGTAAAAATGTTATTGATATTATTATGCTAAAATAAGTATACACCAAAAAATTCATTGCATGTTGCTGTTTTGAGGCCGGTGTTTTAACTTTAATTCGATAAATATGGAGAAATTTAACATTCATCGCTATAATGTTCGTTGACGATTTTAAATTAGAGAAAAATAAATTCTCCTGCAAAAAATTTTACAATTTCATCCAATTGCATTATAACTAACACTGAAAATTCTAACAATATATATAATTTACATATTACATACATGCAGAAATTATGAATCACATTTTCGCTTTTTTAACAACTTAAAAAATTTTACACATTAGTTTCATTATTTCACATATTAGTAAATATATTTATGTTACTAGAGTCGGACTAAAAAAAAATATCCTATAAGAAATAAAAATTTGGCGTAAAACGTTGCTTTTATGTAAAATATTCTGAAATAATTTAATATTGTAACCATATGAACGTTTTATGTTTCGATAATTTAAAAAAATTATTTAATCAACATATTAAAATTTACTGATGTTTTCTCTGTGTAATCTATGTTGAGGAACAAATGGAAAATCAAATATATATTTTTTTATTAAATTTAAGATTTTAGTACTCACTTTTAATAATTTAAGAATAAATCAAAATAATATAAATTTATTATTTCTAATTACTAATTATCCTTTTTGCATCTTTTATCATGAAATAAAATTAAGCATTCCATATGAAAATATTCAGTTATATCAAATTTGTTCAAGATATTAATGATGTCGATAGTGCAAAAAAAATTTTGTCTTTTATAATCGCATAATTTCTAAATATAATATTGGTATTATTCTTAAATTATTATCTGTTCGTAATAAAATAGCGACCAGCGTTTATTTTTTACGATAATATGTTTTAAACTTACTTATTTATAAGTCTAAAACATATAATAAATAAGTTTATATAAAAATCAATTTATTAGAATTTAAAAACATTCAATTTTTTGCATTTAAAATTAATAAAATAATAAAACAAAAAAAAAATCCTTTAATTTTTTTTAATTGATTGTCAAATTATAAGAGAACACGTAGGATATAATGCATTTACATGGTCCTTCAACTGAACATTTTCTCATTAGAAAAAATGAATTAAGTTTTTTATTTGGTTTACGACTTAAGTCGTAAATTATAGAAACAAATTATTTTTATTCGTCAATTTTCCGTAGCAAGATTAATTATCTCCTGAAAAAAAGGAAAGAATCAACAAATCGAATTCAAAAGAAAATCTTAAAAATCTCTTGAAAATCTTTTGACAAGTTTATCGTCTTTTCGAGACTCAGAATATTAAATTAATAAGAAACTTTCAATCAGTCAAATTTTAAAATAATCGAATAATCAAGCCTTTTACGACATATAAATACAATTTATATTCTAATTTAGTTAAAATAATTTAGCAATTATTATTACTTGTAATTTTAATCGCTTAAATCATCTTCATTGCCATAAGCCTGCATAGTTGCCATACAGATTTGCGGGCAGTGGACCACCTGCCGTAAATAGTCGAGTACCTGATGCATCATAACAATGTGTATAAATGGCGGGAGTATATTTTACATTTTGAAAACCATCTATGTACTCCTCATCTGGAAACTGAAATATTCAACAGAAAATTCAACAGAATAAGTACATAAATTGTTCTGCGATAATACATAGAATGAGAATTAAATGGAATATCCATAAAATGTAATAAAATAGATCACTTTTAGATTCAAAAATACATCTGTGATTCTTGCTATTATTGCTATCATTATTTTCCAATATTTTCTTATAATACAAAACTTTAAGACTCCTGACTAATCGCCACGACCATATTGAAATCATGACGTCATAAGCGAGAGACAGCACAGTGAAATTTATTGCAATTTATAAATAAAAAAATAGTGGACTAAAATGGCACTTGAGAAAATGGACAGCTATTACCTTTTCCCCTCCTGATAGTAAATTAATAGCCATAAAAGGCATGTGAAAGGAAGTCAATTCAGACAAAAAAAAAAAACACGATTTGACAACTGTTGAAAGAAGCGAAAAATCTGCTTTTATATATAAAATTCAAAGGTAACTTTAGTTGTTAGCACATCACTTTTCACGCCTATTAATATAAAAATAGTCAAAGACAAGGATAAGAATGAACAAATTTCTAGAAAGATGAAATAATTCTAAAAATGTGGAGTGCATCTTTTAAAGACACTTCATATATATATATATATATATATATATATATATATATATATATATACTTTTATAAAAATATTTTATTTAAAATTAATCCAAGCTTGAAATTATATTAACTAATAAAGTAATTTTGCAATATATTGTCATAAAATGCAATAATTAACTGTGACTATCAATATAAATGTGTAGAAACGTTAATTTTTTACTCATTAAATCAATATGTATATATTTTTAAATTATAAAACTTACCACATATCCTTTCGAAGCTTTTAATACAACAGTTCTATTAGAATTTATAGAAGATTCCAAGTATTTCTGAGCTCGAACATCATAAAACATAAGCATTCCAAGACCAGTTCCGATAGTCAAAACAGACCCTTGAAAACTTGCTGATCTAATACCACAGCCGCTGTATCTATAATGAAAAATTTTTGTCAGCATTTTATTAAGTAAACTTAGAATACAATAAAAAAAAAGGAAAATTTTAATTTACCTCGAAGGTATTTTCTTAATTGGTTGTAATGTACGTGCGTCTAATAAAAGAGTATAAGATCTACATCCAATCGCATAAACACCATCATCCTGTACAGCGAGACAAACGTTTTCTTGGCAGGCTGGCAGTTTTCTAGATATTTTTTGTTTGAAGGATTCGGCCGACCAGATATGTATAAAACTATTAAGTGTCAACGCTGCAATCTCCTTATATGCTTTATTGAATGCTAGCGCTCGCACCTTTTGGGCAGACTTACATTCTTTTACACAGACAGGTTGAATCAATCTAAACAGAGAAATAATTATTAGAATTTTCTAATTAAAGATTAAAGACTAATAAATTAATAATAGCAAATATTTAAAATATTACAGATAAAAATAATTTTAATAATAATAATTATTTCTAGTTTTACATTTTCTAATATTCAATTGCAGAATCATTAAATATGAAACGATAAATTTACTTTGATATATAACGATAAGAACAAATGCTTATTTTTCGTTTGTAAAGATGATCAAAATTTTAAGTCTATATTTGATTCTACCTATGTGTAGGCACGTCCGCTTTATCGGGAGCTTCGGCGAGATCACTATCAATACGCCATAAAGCCATCTTCGTATCTCTAGAACCCGACACTAAAAATTCATCGTCTAACCAACACATATCGAATACCCAATCCCTGTGGCCACTTTCACCGACGCAAACTGGATCCAAAGTTGGTAATCTATATATCGCTATTTCATTACTATTTCTTGCTCCAGTAGATAAAAGAGTTCTGCAATATAAAAATATAGATTAATTCATATGTAAGTTTCAAAAAGTTGTTTTACCTCTTTGAACGTGATATAAAGAAAAATAAAATTACCTCGAGGGATTGATTTGAACGGAATGAATACCACATTGTTGTTCGGGCATAACGTTACCACCGGGACTAAGTTGTCTTCCATGAAGAGATGGGATTTGATCGAGTTTCTGTGTCGCTACATCATAAACCATAAGTTTATTGCACTTTGTACCGAATACCACTTGTCTATCACTCAACCATTGAGAACAGAATACTTTATTCATGTTATTCAAGCTGACAGAATATTCTTTGAACAGATCATGCGTCAGGATATGACGGGAACCATATTCCTGATTTATATTCCGCACTTCTCGCGTATTCGTCTCGCGTGCGCGTACATAATCCACAAAGTTGAAGGACGTTCTCAGAAATTGTTTGCCTTCGATCACTGTCTCGGCCTCATCGTCACTTGATTCATAACACACGAAATCATCAGGTTTGTCCGGCTTTCTGTTTCTCTCATGCCGTAACGCCAATCTGGTGAAAATAACAGATAATTTAATGATGTTAAACAGGCATAATGTTAAATTTATTTATTAGTGATTATTTTTTATGTATTTACCTTTTAGCTCGGCGCTCATCCAATCTGCTACCATTAGCGCATGGAGGATGCGTCCCGTACACAGTCATTTTTTGTGTCTCAGCCATTATTGTAATTAAAAATTTAATGGGCTTTACAATATTCAGGCAACTTGCAAGGAACACTGAGTATTATTATTGAATAGGAAAGTCTCTTATTATCGAAAGAACAATACCAGTAATTACTTATTTCAAATAAAGAGGGCAGAATTGTATATTGATAACATGTAACTCGAACAATGTTTTTTATTATAAGCCCTCTCTCTTTCTCTCCTTCCTTTTTTTCGACACTTCTACTTATCTAAATATTTGTTTATATTTCCAATTCTGATTGCAATAAAATCAATTAATAGATTCTCTCTCAAATTACGATATACTTTGCACTACAGAGATTCCAAAATGCTTATAAGGAGCTTGCTGTTTATTTGCAAGATAACTAACAACAATAAAATAAGGAGGCACAATAGATGAGTCTAAATGCTGTATTGAGAGGATCAAATTACTTCTGAAAAAGAAGCAGTTCCTCTGTTAATATTAATTTGGAATATATTTTACCAACGATATTTTATGTATTATTGTAGATATAATTGTATCGATCAAATTCTTTTGCAGCTAATTAAAAGGGATCTATTGCATTTTCATTTCTAAAATATAAAAAGAAATCCGTTTAAGAAATGTTGTTTTTAAGAATTAATCTAATTATTAGTTATTACTCCTTGTTTCGTGCAAGCCTACAGAGATCTTTGGAAGCGATCGATTGGATTTTTTTCCTCTTGTGTAAATAAAATAGTCTCCAATCGATGTGAATAATCTAAGATATTAGAAGTATAACAAATGTTCTTGTTTTTAACTATATATAGTTTAGAGATAGGCTGATATACGTGTTTGTCAAAAAAATCTCTTCAATAAGCAGCTTTCACCCTAAAATAATTAACAAGAAAATCATTTAGTACAAACTTTTAAAAATCTTTTACAATATATTACTTTTTTTTTTATATTAGACAAGCAATTCTTTTGTTTCGAATTAGAGATGGGCCGCAACAAAAAATTCAGTTAAGGAAAGTCTCTTTTTGCACAAAAACTTTTATCTTCGTAAACTTTTTATTTTCATATATATTTGAAATATTTTGTTTCGACTAGATAACAGTTCTAGCGTGATATATATATATTTTTAAATTATACATAAATTATATAATTAAATGATACATATTTTTCTAATTACTCTTGATAAAGGAATCTAGATACAAAACAAGTTTTTTCTCTTCCTTTTGATATTGTTATATCTTTCGAGTGATTTTTTTGTACGCACAGAGGACAATAGTCGCGAGACGGTGATTTATACGAGTCGGGCAAGCAAATTCTACTCCGACCGTTCTCTTCTTTCATGGGATTGGACTTACGTCAAATACGCAGGCGAGACGGCTCGGTGTCTGTTCTGAGTCGCGGGACCGTGGCCACCGCGCACGACAAGAGAAGATCGACCGTCCGTCGGGGGTCCGTTGCTCGATTCCTCTTGATGCTCGTTCCTCTTGACGTGTCGCGAAACGACGCGCGGAACGTCGCTCGCTCGTCGCACGCTCACGAGCGTCGTGGGTGCGCGATAATCCCGGCGATCGCGGCACGAGAGTCGTTACTGCGAGGAGGTGACGCGCGGCCAGTACGATCCACCGTGGTCATGATGAGCGTAGAGGCGCACGGGGTGCCTGGACGAACGGCACCGCCATGTTGAAGACGACGCTTCACAGCGCTTTAATAAGTCGACGAAATGCACCGACGTAGCGCCCGTGGCGGTCCCATTCGCGGGGGGGACGGCGACGTTTTATACCGACATGACGGGAATGGCCGGCACGTCGGACGTTACGACTGACGATTTACGATGGTTTTCCACCACGTGCACTTACGACTGTCAACATCAACTTGATGTTTCCCCCCTTTTCCTCGCGTCCTCCGGGTCATTTAAACCTCCCCTCCCCTCCCCCAATACTCCCCCGTCGGATGTGCCGTTGCTTGATCGTGGTGTAAAGAGACGTAACGTTACGCGTAATGGCGGATACGGAGAGAAAGATGGATTTGCATGTAGTATGTGTCTGAGCATGTGTCTTTCTTTTTTATTGTTGTGTTACTCACATAGAAGGTCTCACTGAGACCTTCTATATAATGCCGGAATGTGCGGCAAAATTTCTTTAGCTTTTTTAAAAAGAGAGGAAATATATATGTAAGCAGGGTCTATTTTATTATCTTTTCATCGGTTGAATTTTAATTTCTAATGAAATAAACAGTAGGCTTGTTCTTTCTCATGACATTGAACTAAAAATTATATATTAAATAATTGGAGAACTTAAAAAGATCTAATTTTATTCGACTCGACTTTGTCTGTTTAATTGATCGATAAGCGTCGAATACATAGGCCGATATTCACAGTTAATTCTTATTCTTTCTATATTTCAAAAGCCAATTTTACCATCTATAATTAATTTCACCGATTTTTTTAAATTTACAAATTGCCAATAGCAAAACTTAAAACCGATCAACTTTAGCCCAATTTCTTAATTATTTTAATTAAAAATATTCAATTATTATCTTTAAAATTTTATATTTTTAAGTAATAAAAGAAAATTGATTGCATTGATTGGATCGCATTAATTAATTGATCGAATTATTCAAATGCAATTGGTCAATGCTCTTTCTCTCTGTTCGAGATTTCGCATTGGTTGCGTTCAGCAGAGAAAGCAGATCAGTGATCGCTCAGTGATTTTTCAATATGATTGGTCCTTGTCTTTAGATCTTCGTTGAATGTAAATGTAGAAACCAATCATAATAAAGAATCACTGAACGTTCACTGATCTGCTTTCTCTGCTGAACGCAGCCATTGATTTTTGTAGATACAAACGAGACATAAGACTTCAAATTTGTTGCATCAAAGCGAAATCTAAAGTGCTTTAATTTGTACTAATTTTAATAAAGCAAGCGCAAAAAGCATTTGAGATGTTGCTTTTGTTTTGGTACGATAAATTAAAAATCCCAAAATATCGTTGTTGCAATCGGGCACTTCTCATCGCGGCCATATTAAAATCATGATGTCATAAGCGAAAAATGACATAGTGAAATTTATTGCACATAAGCAATATTGCATATTAGCAAATAAAGAGATATTTTAATAAAACGATTCTTGAGATAGCTTTAAGATACCTGTGAAAATGAATGGCTATTGTCTTTTCCTCTTCTAAAGGTCAATAAATAGCCATAAAAAGTACGTGAAATGAAGCCTCTTCGGACAGAAAAAACATATAGTTTAAGCTGTTGAAAGAAGTGAAAAATATGCTTTTACATATAAAATTCAAAGGTAACTTTATTTGCCGTTCATGTTTACGATTTGGTAAGTATGAGATAAGTCACATCTGTACGATTAAGAATATAACGAAATAAAGTGCAATAAAAGATTTCGTTGTCAGCACGTCACTTTTAATCTAAAGATGGACAAAGACAAGAATAAAAATAGATAAGGTAAAAATGAACAAATTCACCATTACTATCAACACGGAGTTCTTTGCTAACTATTTTTGAAGATTTTTGCAACTTGATGCTACAAATATTTCGAAACATGTTGTAATTGATTAATTGATAAAACTCATTGTTCTAATTGATCAATCAAACGTTTCAAAGCGTTTGTAGTGAGATTTTGACTGCATCTTTCAAGAACTTTAAATATAAGCACAAACTATATCAATATCGCAGTTAACGAATCGATCAATCCAGAATTATCAACAAAACTTAAGCAATACGTACAACAAAGGGGAGTGTCCCGTTTGACCACTCACAGCGGCCGATGCCTAGAATTTTTCCACTATTCAAGCGTTATGAGTGGCTAGTCAATTGGGACGTGGTCAAACGAATGCCATCCCAACAAAGATGTTAATCATAATCAAGAATTTTAAAAGGATAATCTTCTAGTCTGTTTTTTTCATAACTGAATTAATGAAATTTGTACTTAAAATGAAATAAATATATATTTAGAGTTTATTAAAAGCGAAAAGGAAAATTATAGTATAGTTTAAGTCACTTTTTCTTTTTTTTTTTTAGTCTTAAAACAATAACAATTTTTTATGAACTTATCTAAAGCAGAGAGAAGTCTGAAAGCGGTCCCGGTTTTTTTCGTGATACACTTTTTCGAAATCGCTGTACACGATCGTTACCAACTACAAACCAATTGAGCTTGAAATCGTAAGTTACATTTATTTTGCAATATAGCTGATAAAACAGTCTTACAAAATAGATGTGGCACACATACGTGTTCGTGCTAAATTCATTCCGTGAATACACATTACGTCTGCGAGACACGATTTTATTTCCATGTGTCACGAAAAAAAAACAGGATGGTCGTTTTCAGATTTCTTTCTGCTGAAAGCCAGAAAGAACAAAGAATGCGAGTGCAGAAGGTGCAAGCAACGTGACAAATAATATAGAGAAGACACGTCCCTCGTAATACATGCACGTGCATGCTACTATTGGTTAATAGTGCGACATTTTTTGGAGTATATATGTATTATTTCTAAAGGATTTTTGTATAAAACATGACGTCGTTCAAGAAAATAAACACTAAAGTGTATGCTAGGACAGGCCCGGAATTAACTGAAGATAACATATATTGGAAAAAATATACGGTACGTATATATATAGAGGCTAATGGAAAGTGATTTGATATTTTTTTATTGATATTGCTTCCACGTGCACCCTGTATAATCTATGAATAAATTCACTATTTTATTTTAACACTTACATTTTAATAGAAAAAAAGAAAGGTTTTATTCAAATTAAACTTTAATATGAATATGAAATTTTAGAATTAATTTTTTCTTTACATTTAAAATATTTATAAAATTTATGCTTTTATATGCTATAATAAATAATATTGTAAAATAAGCAAAACTGTAACAATAACACAATCGGCAATCTAAATATTTAAAATAAAAACAATTTGTAGACTACTGACTATACTTTGTCATATATGTTTACATATTTATGATTTTAATTTATATAAACGTAAATATTCCATATATATGTGCATTCACAAAGAAAGATAAATTATTTAGTAATTATATAATAATTATCTATTTACAGCCTCCAGTTTTAGTAAAGGAATTTGGTCCAATAGACTACATAGACTTCTCACCAGTAGAGCCACATTATTTCGCTGTAACTTGTTCAGTACGAGTGCAACTATATAATCCTATCACAAAGTTAGTCACAAAAACTTACAGCAGGTTCAAAGAGGCTGCATATGGAGGTTGTTTTCGTAAAGATGGTAAATTATTGTGTGTTGGTGGAGAAGAAGCAATGGTTAGACTTTTTAATATCAGCTCAAACAGCATGTTACGAGTCTTCTCTGGTCACAAAGCTGCAGTGCATAGAGTTTCCTTCACAGCCGATGATCTTCATATTGCTTCATTCTCGGATGATAAAACTGTAGCATTATGGGATATATCTAGCGAAAAACAATTGATAAGTTTCAATGAACATACAGATTATATTAGAGCTGGGGCAGTCAGTCCTGTATCCGCTGATATATTATTATCTGGTGGATATGACAAAATTATAAATATGTACGATGCTAGAACAAATAAAAAAATATTCAGTGTTAATCATGATGCACCAGTAGAAAGCCTACTTTTCTTGCCAACTGGAGGAATATTTCTATCTGCAGGTATTGTAAATTCTTTAATAAATTCTTTAATAAATGTAATATATAATGATTTGACATCTGATATATAATTTTATATATACGAAAGTAACATTTTGTATACAAAGAAATGAATTAATTATTTATTTGTTATTTTAAGGTGGAACTGACATCAAAGTATGGGATGCTCTTACAGGTGGCAAATTACTTGCAAAAATCACACAGCATCATAAAACGGTGACTTGCCTGAAAATAGCCTCTAATGGACATAGAATACTGTCTGGCTCATTAGACAGACATGTCAAGGTTTATGATGCTGGGACATATAAAACACTTCACACTTTAGATTATCCCAATGCGGTTCTTAGTATAGGAATTAGTGTAAGAAAAAAATATTGTTCTGCATGAAAATCTATTCCCATCTATATTCAATATTTGATCATTATTATTTAAAGTTATTAAATTAATATTTAATTGCAGGCGGGCGACGAGACTGTTGTAGCCGGTATGGTAGACGGTTTGATTTCCGTTAGGAGACGCGAGGAGGATACGAAAGATGTGATAAAACCGAAACGTAAGAAGGTGTCGTACAGGCACGCGGGTGAAAATCTACATGTGCAAAGTATTGATGTTGTTGTGCAACAAGAAGTTAAAGAGATAATGAGCAAACATGATGCTTGTTTGCGAAAGTTTCAGTATAGTAAAGCACTTGACTGTGTTATGATGAATTATGTAGTCAACAAAACGCCGCATGTTACCGTAGCTCTAACACAGGAATTAATCAGGCGCGAAGGACTAAGGCGAGCTTTGGCCGGTAGAGACGGCAAATCGCTAATTAACATTATTAGGTTCTTGAACAAATACATTGGTAGCATTCGTTTTGGAAGAGTATTACTACATGTAGCAAATGTTTTATTAGGCAAGTTTTATATATTTCGAATTCTCTCTTCTGTTTATATTGGATTTCAAAGATTAATATAAAAGTTGAATGTTTTTTTTTTTTCATTTAATAGATGTATATGAAGATCATTTGGATGAGTTGTCGGAAGAAACACGAAAAATGTTCACTCTGTTAGCACAAAAATTGCAAGAGGAGGAACAATTAATTGTAGCCTTGACGCAATTACAAGGTTCGATGCAAATGATATTGTCCAGTGCTGAAATATCTTTCTTGCCTGCTATAAAAGAAAATCAGAGTTTAGAACCATCGAATGCCGCACAAACAGAACGTGATATTGTCTTAAATATAGTATAAATACATAAAATATTAAAATTGTAAAATAAATAAATTTTCTGTAAATAGTCCTTTATATTAATACTAATATTAAATTTCTCCACATAAGTAAACCGAATTTAATATTTTCATCTATAAATCCCAATTCTCAACTAAAAGAAAGTAAATTAAGCTCTTTAAAATTAAATCTTTAAAAATTAAAATATATATATTTCATATCTACAATTTTTGAAAAAGTGAAACGGAAAATATGATTATAAATCACTATATCTTGATCTGTATCTTGATTTACAATCTGCTAATAATGATTTATTTATTGAATTCGTTTGTTTAGTTATTCTTCCTTAAGTAAACTTATATTGACATTTGCTTATTTTAAGAAGTTTCTTTATTGAGATATTTTTGCCAAGCAGCAGAAGATGGTTTTTCAGGCACTATCCATCCCGTTGGAATCGTTGTTGCATCATTCTCTGAACTGATGAATCTATCCCAGGCTGCACTGAAATATGAAAAAGATAATTTTTTTTATTCTTGTTTTTTAATTATTATTATCTAAAATTTATATCATAACGTAAATTTAATCTAAGAATTATCATAATGTAAATATATACCGAATCATGATAAGGCTATCCGTATTTGTATAAGACTGTTCGGCAGCTAATATATTTGTTCCAAATAATACATTTTCCCAATCATCGAATAAATTTTTCGTTTGTTTTTCGATTCTCTTCTCGTTATCCATTTTCAGCATTAATTTTAACTCCTGTTCTTCTATTGCATACTCATGATCCAGAATAGTCCATTGGTTTATTAATTTAGCTGCAACAAATGCATTATTAAAAATAAAATAATATATATTATACATTTATAAAGCGATATATTTTGATTTATTACTAAATATTCTATTAATCTGTTTATTATTTTATTATTACAATTATTCATTATTTTATATCATATGTTTTTTGATTAAGAAAATTAATTTGTAGTTATAAAATCTTACTAATCATATCATTGAATACTTCTTCAGTTGCTAAGGATAATTTTTCGCCTCTCGCTCGAGCAATGTTTGTTTTGATCTTCCGTAAATTCTGTAGTTCTTGCAAAATTCCTAAGTACTTTCGTGCATCGTTTCTTTTGCTTCGAACGTCAGACAAAACCATATCTGCATCCTTACGTAAATTCTCTTCTTGTTTCTCCTGCTCAATTACCGCCTGTTCCTTTCGAATCCATAAATCAGCCTCTGCATGCAATCTTATTCTTCTTTCTTCCCTCATTAATTTCTCTTTTTTATGTTCTTTCCTTCTACGTTGTTCTCTTATACGTTTTTTCTTACGTTTTTCTAAGTCGTTTTTAACTTTATTCAAAAAGTTCACATCATTTACTGTTTTTAAAATTTCACAGATTTCATGTTTTGCAGCATTACAGGCACTGACTTTCTCCTGCCATTGTGCTTCTGGTAAGTCAATGTTGTCCTTGAGTTCCACACAAATAGCCTCAAGTTGCTTATTTAATTTTGCCACTGTCATCAACGCACTCCTAGTAGCTGCAATCTTACATGGCTCTTTCTGTTTATTTTTAGCAGGAATTAGCAATTCTGTCTCTTGAAGAAATTGTTCAATGGCCTTTTCATCTTCCTGTCTTCTTAGTCTATCGATTGACGTCGCGTCATTAACAATATTGTTATCACATGTTACATGGCTTGGATAAATGTTATAATATATATTCCCATCATAATTTACATTATATGGAAATGGTTGTTGAATTATTGGGTAATACATGTTAAAATGCACATTTTCATAAGTTTGTACAGCATTTTGCTGAAAGGATTGATCACTGTACATGTTTGTTTAATAGTATATCCAAGTGAGAATGATAATAAAAAAAGAGAACTTAGACTACAATAGATTTTGAGTGTAAAATTTGTCAAATGTTAGTAAAGGTAAGAAAGAAAAATATTGAATATTAAAAAATAATTTAGCAAAATTTATCAAAGAGCACTTTTTTAACACATCTGTAAAATATCTCCCTCTTTTGGTAGTTGCGCCTCTGCTTCCTGCAGTACTTTTTCTGCATCGATGTAATCTTCAACTTCTTTTAAATCTTGCTCGGTGTCTAAAATCTTCTTGAGTTCTTCAAATGCTTTAACAAGACGTCTTTGGCAGTCAGGTACCATCATAAGGGATTCTTGAAGCACTTCTTCTTGCTTCTTTATGTCATAGCCATCTTTATCTATAACAACATACATATTTTATTAATAAAATTGTTTAACAAAAGTAGATAAATATTTTAAAAACATTAAAATTAAAGAAAAAAGCGTATTGTGACTAAAACTGATCCAACCAATGTAAATTAATTCTTAAGCTTGATTTAATTTATCTTTGATTTTATTTTAGTTCTAAGAATTAAAAGAAGATAAAGGGTAATAGAAAATAAAGGGTAAAAGAAAATAAAATTGAGATTAAAGTTAATTTACATTGGTGGAAATGGACATAAAAAAATCAATAAAATCTTTCAAAACAACTGCGTCATCAGAAATATTTTAATAAAACATATTATTTAGATATTATAAATTAGAAGAAATATTCGTGAAACACATTAAACAAATCTACGCATTTTCGAATTCGTATTACGCAGCTACGCGAGACAGATCATTTCGATGCCACGTGATTCGCACACTTCATCCATCCTCACGGCTGAAAAGCAATCCTCACCCTGCTCCTTTAACTTTTGTATCCTCTCGCGCTGCTGCGCCGCCTCCTTTTCGTACGTAACTTTTTCTTTCGCGAGGCGTTTCACTACTCCCGTCTTAATCTTGAGCGTTCTTATACGCGGATCAGACATTATTTATCTCCGTACGTTCGACGGGACGCTTCACCTCTTGGAATGACGGAAATGGGAGGAGCCGGGCCCGCGAGTCTGTGTCAAAGGATCGAAAGTGTCCTCACTTATGTTTCCTCTTCTTTTTTTGCTTTTTACCTTATTAGGAGATGAGTCGATAGAAATGGAATTTATGGTCAACGTAGGTTATGTTTCGGCTCGCGCGTGCCTACTTCACTCCGATCGCGCCTGACGCCCGTCGAGATCTCGAGTCCAACTTCGGGATGTTAACGTCCGTATCGATACTACAGTATGCAATAGTCAGTCGATTCTATGGCGGTCTTTTGTTACGTTGCTCGTAATTTCGCGAGTTTTATCGCGATTTTTCTACACGTAAGTTTACAATTAGCTTATCGCGCGGTAAGCGATGGAATATGCGTGATTATCGTTATCAGAAGTTCGATAAGACGCAAAGCGAAGTTTACCTTTGCTTTACCATTGTTATCGCGTCGTGGCATTATCGAGCTTTGTCTAATAAGAAAATGTCGGACGTAAATCACGGCGCGCGCGATTTTCCGGAAGGCAATGATAATATACTGATAAAATAAAGAGAATTACGCGCTACAATTCATATTGGCAGGTTTTTAATTTATAAAACGAACTTTTATAGGAATATGATACTTTAATTATCTCTATCAAGTATTCGTGTCGAAATCGACGTTTTGTTCGAAACTCAAATTCATTAAAATTGAAATGTAAATTTTTATTCCTTAATCGGTTATTATCGAAAGCTTTTCTTCAACTATTTTGAAGTCGGAGGAATTTTACTGATTAGAATTTAGATTTTCGATATTTTTAATTAATCAATAAAAGTTTTAGAGATGAAAAATAACATCTTTGATTATTAAGATTTTGCTAATGGCGGCGGTATGCTATTACATGGAAGTATCGAAATGTCTGATATAAATGGGATAATCATTATCCATTTTGTTATTAGCAAAATGCATTAGTAAATATAATTATTGCGCTGTTATTATTATTTCACGTTGCTTAATGAAATAAATTTGTTTCTTAATTATTTTTTATTTATAATTCAAAATTTGTTATACGAATATGTTCTAATAAGAGTCATAAAAAGCTATCCGACAAAGTTGCAATCGAGCTTTTTTTAATAAAGCAAGTGTTCATTTGTAGATTAATTTTAATCTCGGTTTAGTTATTCTTAATTTTCTTTTACATTCAAGAATTAAAAAAGGATAAAAAGTAAATTAAGTTGAAATTAAAGTAATCTATATTAATAGAAATGGATGTAAGACGGAACATTAGTCGCACAAATAGACTTTAGACTAGAGTCACTCTAGTTCATCAGGGCACATCAATAATTTCATCGCTTCCGGAGAGGTTTATGTATGGAATAAATTCGATTCGTCGCGCGGGTAATGACAAACTCGGTGGTCATGGGGAGGGGGGCCGTTCGTCGAGCGCGTGAAGTTGGTGAGCCTGGGCGGCGCGCCCGGGCCGACTCGCGGCTCACTTCGTGACGCGCGCGGTCGAGCGCTCCGAAACTGCCGCGACTGCCGCACTCCGGCAGCGCTTCCGCAGAGCAAAGTGCCGCACCGACCTATACGCCGCAACGAGACGGTACCGTGCGGCGGGAAGACGGAAAGAGGAAGCGAGAGAAGAGGAAGGAGGGCGCAAGGGAGAGAGAAAGAGACAACGCGCGAGGGTGGTGTGGTCACACTGGCGCGTCCGCCGTCGACCGACACGTCCACGAGGGAGATGTGATGCGGCTCACACGATGGTGGACAACGAGTTCCCGGCCGCCGAGAAGATCCTCCGTGACATCGAGAACACCGTCAGGAGGAATCCCACTATGTGAGTGCGCGTTCTCCTCTCTCCTGTTTTTACGCCCGCGATATGTACCCGCAGCTCGCGGCACACGGGCGTGTTTTTGTCGTGGTCTGTCCCGTCTCCGCGACAGGCAAAGATCGAAATCGGTTGGAGTAGCACGTCGCGAGTCTCGCACGCGCGGAAGCCTTTCGACGGTTTTCCGGTTGTCGCGAGTCGCGTTTTACGCGCGTTTTGCGGTGTCGCGATTTGAACTCTGGGGTAGGTTGTGACTGTTACGATTTTCCGTCGCGATTACGATTTGGTTTTTTTTCAGGTAAATCTTGCGCATCTCGTCAATGATTGTTTTCTTTTAGTCTCTCGAAATTCAAATTCGTATGATTGATCATTTGTTCGATAGTAGGAAGAGTGACAGAGCGTGAGGAGGAATGTGGGCGAAGCGGCCGATATATACCGCGTTATCGATTTAAAATCGCCGCGGACGTCGCAGCGAGGGATCCTAACCTAAATTCCTTACGGGGGCCCCGTTTCGATGCCCGCACTGCAACATCCGTAGACTGGAATGCACATCCCGTGCACCGCGGTTTTAACCGCACAGTTGCGAGGGCGGAGTCTTCGACGAAAGGGCGGGGGGTTGGGAAAGCGAGGGTGATAAAAAAAAAGCACTGTGCGATCGCGCTAATAGTCAACCGCAAGGCGAATCGACCTCGCGATTTTAACGTGATGATCGATCTCGCGCGCGAACTTTTTCGCCCACGCTACTCGCCGCTACTGCAACGTGCGGTAATAATCGCGAAGTTGATTGTGAGTCCGTCGCAAGTCACGTGCTCCAATCGTAATTGACCGCCGTTCTAGATCATAATCTATGAAATATTAAGAGAGAGAGAGAAAGATAGCGCTGGATTGCTTGATTTAATTTAGGATGTATTACACTTATTTTTATAATTTGTATATTTGCAATGAAAACATGAAAAACTTACAGATTTTTTGTAAATCGTATTAAAAAAAAAATACAAAATAGTTTAATAGCGTTTTAGAATCTGTATAAAAAATTATTTAAATAAATAAATAGAAATGTACTTTTTAAGATTGAATTAAGATTTTTATCATTATTTTCTTAATTATATTTCTATTAAAGCATATTTTTATTTTATATTTAAATTATTTTTTATCCAAATTTTAAATTGCTGCAAAATTTTTTTAATTATTTTTAAATGCGATCTAAAATAATATATATATTTTTTTATTGTAAATAAAAATAAGTGTAATATATTCTTAATATTCTTTTTTGGTATCATCAAAAGTTCTGTTATCACAAACTGTTGAGATTTATGAGGAAAACATCAAAGTATAAATAAGTAAATAAATGTCCGTGCATGATATCGATATTTCTATTTTCTTTTTCTCTACATTCGAGATAAGTTATTCTTTTATGTTCTTACTATATGAGAGCAGTGTAATAATTAGACGACTATGCAGATATAATGCCGGGGAATTACGGTCGGCACTCAATTTATTCGAATTGCTCCGGGGGTAATTAAAACCAATCTTCTTAAGCGTAGGTTTAACACGAAACATATATCACGCGTTTATTAAAAGTAAGATCTGGGTATTATTGTCGTCCTATTTTATTTTATTATATTTATCCCTTGTAAAATTTCTCGAAGTTAAATTTGCATAGCTGTACAAATTGGACATTTTCGAGAGCTGTACAAATAAAAGCTCGTTAAAATCGATCCCAATTATTTTCGTATCGAAAACGCTTATCAATTTCATTATTCTGATTTTGTCAAGCGTAAGATTAAAATAAATTTTCGGATAGAATTGGGACGAAAAAAAGAGAACACGGGAAAACACGGAAGAAAAATTTATGCGACAGGAACAGAGAGGTGCTTGATAAATAATCGGCCGCGTCCGGCGTTCGTAAAGTAGCGCCATCCGGGGAGCATCGAGTGCTAATAATCGTGACTTGTTTGCATCCTTAATTCGGCCTTACTTGCGTAACGCACTTAAGTTTAATTGCTCATTTATTTTTACCATCTTCGGCGTATGTGCCGACGATCCCAGAAACCGAATGGAAAAAAGGAAAATTTTCGCAGCTATTTTTACTTTTTTTCGATAAGCTTCGACAAGCTCGTTTCGAGATAACTTTATCGGAATTTTGGAACATGAAAAGATAATTTTATTGAAGCATCTAAAGATTTGATATCTAAACATCTTTTAAAGATACAGATCTGAAAGTAATTTTGTTGGATTATTAGAATATGTAGGACGTTCCAATTGATTGTTAGATTATACCAAAAATTTTTTATAGTATTATTATATGTTTAAGCGACCTACACAATTTTTGATCATTTATATTGATATTAATAATTAAGTTTTATTACTTAAATTATTAGATTAACAAAGGATATAAGATTTCAAGTATGAACATAATGGTACTTCTAATTTTGTCGGTGCAAAATTTCTTTCAATCCTTACAGCATCAGCATTGCGACAAATGATTATTTGCTGTGTTATCTATAATAGACACATTGCGGATTTAAGTAACATATAGAATATTGCTGAATATCGAAATAATTATTATTTAATAAACACGCTATCTTAAACGTAATTTTATTTGTTGCATAGAGTTAAGAATAATTCTTCTATTTTTATAATGTTTATGTGTTATAATATTATAATTAATTAATTAATTTGTAATATTCTTAGGGAAATGATTTTATATATATATATATATATAGTAGATTTTTATCACTTTAAAACGATACATAGTAAGCTAGTAATAAGACATAATGATAAAAAAAAAATAATTGTCTTCATATGGCAATTTAATAGTTTTATCAATGCCAAAAAGAATTTGTGGACATTTTTTTTACAATACAATACAAGTACAAAGTGGAGTAGCAATTTTACGGTCGCGACTTCTCTGCCTTCCTAGAAGGAGTTTCGTGATCCTGCCGATGGAGGACAGCGAGAACCGATCGCCGGTCTTTCATCAGGAGGACAGCTTGGGAGTGGCATCTTGGTGCGTCCAGCCGCTCTACATTTACACGTACCGTCGGCTGCTGGAGTATCGGCGGACGCGTCATCAACGACGCGAGGAACCCAGCACCGTGGCGAGATGGCTGCTGGGTGCCCTGCTGTTTAATCCGAACGTGACCATGTTCTGGAATATGCGGCGGGAGTTGGTACGCGCCGGCAGGTTGGACTCACGCGACGAGCTATCCTTTACACGGCCGGTGCTCTATCACACGCCAAAGTGTTTCGAGGCCTTCGCGTATCGAAGCTGGCTGATGCCGCTCGTCCTGGACGCCGAGCAGACCGACGTCGCCGCACTCGCCAACAGCGAGCTCGAGCTCGTGCAGACCTGCGCGGATCGGTACGCGAACAACTATCACGCGTGGAGTTACCGGCGGCACCTGGTGACCCTGTTCGAGTCCCGCGGCTTATCCCTCAGTTACGACAGCGAATGGATGAGAACGGCCGTATGGTGCCGGCAACACGTGTCCGATCACAGCGCGCACTCCTACCTGCAGTTCCTGCTGCGAAAGTACATGCTGGCGGTGGTGTCTCTGGGCAGAGAGGCGCGCGAGGATCCCGATTATCACAGGATCGGGTTAACGCTGTTCTTCTATATGGACCGTTACCATCCCGCCGGCGAAACCGAACGGACGTTGTTGGAACGTATTCGCGAGGTCGCATGTCTGGAGCGCGATCACGGTTACTCGTCCACCGATATACGCAAACTCAGGTGTTACCTAACGGCGTTGTCATACTGGACGGAGGAGTGCTGGAATAATGAGAAATATATTCTCACGTACGACAATCACGAGACGTTGTGGTGCCACCGTAGATTCCTGGCGCACTTGATCGCCGTTCTCACTGTCGCGTACGCGAAGCACGCCTGTTATCGCGAGGACGATTTTTGGGACGCTCGATGTCACGAGGAGCTGTCACTCGCGCCGCTCCTCCGCGACAGACGTTTCACCACCGACGACGACCTGTTAATGGTCGCTCATGTGATGCTTCTCAAGTCATTTTGCTTTGTTAATATCGATATCATCGAAATGGCGATGAATCGCCCGAAGGAAAAGGTGTTTATCGACAGATTTTGCAAATATCTTGAAAGAATAGGCTTGCGATGATCGAAATTAGCGCGCGAGATTTTGAGTTCGACGAAAGCGTGACAAGCTGCGATAAAAAGCTGAATGTAAGATTTTACTTATCAGGGTGCATAAACGCGGAAGTAATAAATGTGAGGATTGCGCATTAATACTCGCGCAATAATTTTATTGTAATATAATTTCTCTTTCTCTCTCTTTTTTATAATTTTGTATTGTCCAAGTTGCGTCAAAATGCTCGATGTGATTCTATGATATGTGATTCTACGATGCATGAAGGGATAACTATTTTGTTAATCTTCTTTTTTTTAAAGTTTTTGATATTCTTGAAATATATTTTTAAGCCGTTTGATTGTGTGTGTGTCTAATATTTTTTAATTTTTTATTTTATTTTATATATTTATAAGAACGTTTTTTCTTAAAAGAAAGATTTTTTTTATATCTTCTTAATTTGTTAAAATTGTTGATAATTAACTTTTATTTTATTATAATGATTCTAGCTTTATAAAAAAATTTTTCTTATTACAGGAGCATTTTAAAAATACATCTGTAAGAAAGAATTCTTTTTAAGAAGGACAGATTTTGATTTTGAATATTCAATTTCCAATTTGGTGCTCAAGAAATCACTTTTTGATTTGGGAAGTAACTCTCGCGCGTTAGATTGCGATAAGCAGGATTCAATGTAGGTAGGCGAAATTGAATTGTTATCGATACTTAATATTGTTCGCATTGTTCGCTCGCATAGCGAGTTCGATGAGCCATCGAGTACACCGGTGATACGTAAAAGCGAAATATGATATAACGAAGAGACAAATTCATCTCGCCGAGAGAAATTTCTGATAAAGGGAGTGCGAAAGTTTTGTCGTGAGAACAATTATGTATACCTATAAAATATCGAACGAGAAAAAAAAAATGAAGATGCTAGTTTTCTAAGATTTGTGTTTTTCTGTCGCCTCGCCGCGACTAGTGCCCGTCTCTATCCGGTCAATTCTTTTCCAGTGACGCAACTGGGACTTACGTGAGTCCGAAAGTAAAATTTACAGCGAGTTCCTAATGCGCAATAATAAAATTAGCTCCACTTCCTGCTATTCCATTCGCTTGATCCAAAAACACTCTTCAGTGAATAAACAGACTTCTTTTTTGTCTGTATAATAGAAATAATTAAAAAAAAAAAAAAAGTCCCGAAAACATCTTGATCGATTTACATCGAAAAGAAACTGTTTTGATGTCGTCGTTACAATTACTGTGTCACCACCGGTTGTCAGCTGCGTTCTGCTTTTGGCACGACGCGATACCAAAATAAACGAACTTTTAACGCACGATCCATCCAGTCACTCTCGGGCGCTCGCTGTACTCGCGTAACTCGCGCGAATCGCTTTTGTTCTACAAATTACATTTAATTCCTTGGCTACGAACGCCGTTATAATCTGTATACTTCCAAGTAGGAAAATTATAAAGGCAAATAGAAATTCAAAGCAAGTAATTAATCGACGTTCTCATTGTCAATTTTTTACATCGTTTATTTGTATTGTGTCGAGTAGTTGGAGCAGTCCATATTCGGATACATCGAAAATATTATATTTCCACGTCATTTGTTGAGAACTTCGAAACGGCAGTTTTACGTGCCGTAGTCAAAGAATTGAAGCTTTACGTGAGCGTATTATAGTGACATAGTTTGGGCCATGCGAGAAAAGAGAGAGGCAAACGTGCGGAACTCCGAGTTCGCTCACTTTGAGGTCCTTCCTCCGTTGGAAGGCGCGAACATTCCGGATTTATAATTCACACGCTCAACGCTCGCACGTTTTTGCGACGTGGTGCCGTCGAGTGCGAGGGAAAACCGATTTCCTGTATATATTTCACATACTCGTTGCGTTTAATTAATTTCTAAGCCGGATAGCGTATCGGCGTTTCGTTCGTTGGCACGACACGTCAAGATGAAAATAAACCGTCGAGTTTTAACTCGATCCCTCAGTCGCGGCCGAATGTTCGTTACGAGCAGCCAATCATACGCCTTATCAACGGCCGGCTTATCACCATTGCGCGTTGGACCCACGACAAATGTCTTGATCGGACTGTACTTCGCTGTCGACGTTGAATATTCGCGCCCGAATTCTCGCGCGGGTGACTCGCGACGTCACAAAAAAGCTTGCATCTTTCTCGAGATCTCGCGAATTCCTAGAAGATGACGCGCGTCAACACGTAAACTCGCGAATCGCAAATATATGAGCGGCGGCCAGCTCCTCGGTATACGTGGGATGTGATACCTCTGTCAGTATGATGTCGACCACCGCGATTCGCAGCTTCGCGCAAGACGCTGCCGGAGCGATTTTTGTCGGGTCGCGATCGATTCCGCTTTGCGAAACCTAAAAAATACATTATTAAAGCGAAGTACGACTCGCGGCATGTGCGATAATTACAGGATACCTGCATTTGTGAACGATGGATACATTGAAGAATATAGTCGGTGCATAGCTAACGAGTAACGTTAAACCTTTTGATTGAAATAATATCGTAATTATACTCGAGAAATTATACTCGGGACTGTTCGCTAGTTTATACATGGAATATTTAGCAGAACTTTTTTCCAGTTTCGTCATTCATTTGTTTTTATGAATGTTAAAATTTGAACTTTTGAATATCGTTGAATTTACATGACAGTAGCGTGCGTAAACTCGGTGATAAGATCAAATATTGTAAAAGTCTAAAAGGTGCCATAAATGTATAAATAGAAGAACATTATCTTTTATACGTCTTGTCTACGCCTTCTCATTTTATCATAAATTCTACATTTTAAATTCCAATAACTTCATTTACATGAGAACAAAATAATATACTGCATGAATGTCGATAATATCAATAGTCAGCAATAGTAAAATTTTCACAACAAAAATATAATATAAATATCTAATAATAATTTTAATAACAGTAATCGTTCATCGATGCATCTATCTTAGTATTTTTCAATAACTCGTCAAGAACATCAGATCATTCCGAGTGACTCAGAGTCCGAGTCGATTTCGCGCGCGCAAATAAAAAAAAAAAAAAAAAACAAGTTTCTTCATACGGGAAATGAATCAATAGATAGAAAGAAGAAAAAAAAAAGGTGAAAACGTCTTTGCGATAGTGTCATTGTACGCGGACGTACAGCCGTGCGTTTTAACGATGACGGCGAGCGGCGACTACCGAATCGAGAGCATCGATGCTCGCCAGCGATGCTCGCGTTTAGAAAAGAATCGCGCGGGCGTTTGTTGCGAAACTTCTGCTCGAGTCGCGCGGCATTGACGACGGATCATCGAGGACGTGCTGTCGAAAGCAATCGCACGTGACTGTTCTCTATCACTACCATTGGCCGATCCGCGCGATAGGCGACGGGCCGGTCGATAGGCATCCACGGGAATTCCTCACCGGGTTCGAGGAGTAAACGCCGTTGACCAGCGGTGTCAACTCAGTTTGACCGAGTTTTGCCGTCGCACGAACCACGAGATCGTCTCGTCTCGCTCTCTTTCGCTTTCTCTACCCGCTGTGGAATTGGTGAACGAACGTCGAGATGCTAGAGCCGGAGGTGGAGGCCACGGTCGTCAATCTGCGACGGGGCTCGAGTTTGAGAATACCGTCGATCTCTTCTACCGAAGGTAAGGATCAAAAGATGAATGAGTAGGATTTGCCGAAAAGACCCGGCGAAGCTTAAGCTCGCCAACGATTCGATTTTCCTCGACGCGAGAGTATATATATATATATATATATATATATATATATATATATCTCGTCTTATCACAGTTATCGTATCATGTTAACGTATTTTTCTCTCGGTCGTAAATAAGATCGTAATCCATGCTTTCTAATTAACTTTATCATGCTTATAAAAGAATTTTTACGTATATTTTTGTATCAGGATTTTTTTAAAAATACCTTTGTCGATGTCATTTTTTAATTAATTGGAAAATATGTAATTATGTATATATTTTCTATCTCTTTTCCTATCGCATTTATTAACTCTAATAGATACGTAATATTAAATAGTTATTTTCGATAATAAATGTAAGTTCGCGAGGAATTTATTAAAAATTGGTTCGATATTTAACATACATCGAGAACTGATACTAAAATCAATATCGTGCACGAAACTTATGAGAAATATTCTCTTACTCGTAATATGCGAAACAATGTTGCATGTTACCACACCGCGATCGATATTCTTTAGGTTCCGGTACCAAAGAGCTCTTGTATACATGTTGTCTTTGCTATATTAAGCGTATGGTTTCGTTTCCAAAGTAATTATAACATTATAACTATAAGTTTCTATTACTGTGACAAAATTTCAAGTTGTAAGATATCCTCGAGTTATTTTTTTAATAGATTTTTAATAAATTTAGAATATATTTTGCTGTATGTCATATTATTACATTATTACATCCTTTAATTTCTTTTTTAATTAATCGAATGAAATAAACTAATGTTATATTCAAATCTTTTATTTTTTAAAGTAAAAAGTTTGCGATCAAATATTCTAAATTTGTAAAACAATTAATGATTAAAAGAAATTCAATGATATGAAATCTGTGTATTAAAATTTTATCGCAGCGAAAATCTATTTTGAACAATTTACATTTTTTTAATTTATATTTGCATATCTAAGATAAAAATGGAAATTTATTACGGAAATATTGGTAGCTAATACTTTGTGAACAATATCAGCGTTATATTGCGTTGCCTTTTGGACCAAAGATAAATTCTTATCACTTCCTTTCATTAGAAATTCTTATTAATTGTTCTTATCATAAATTCTTCGTATAGCCGCAGAAAAAAAACCGTTTTTTAAGTCAATATACGTACACAAATTCTGGGATTAAGTAATTAGTACCTAATCGCTAACTTTGTTCTGATTCATCTTTGTAGCGAAACACGATGCAAAAAAAAGCTTGTCTAATGGAATGTGCAACGAAACTCGTCTAATGCAACATTACGCATGTTGACACACGATCAGAGACGTTTGTGACGTATGACACAAGCAACACATTACGTTTTCTCGCGTGAGCGAATTGCTTCGTTGTTATCATGTATATCACGCGTTTATTAATAGCAAAGTGTACAAGCATTCGACATCGGCGAGGGCGTTGTATTTGTAATTCATGTGCTTACGTCACACGGAGACTCCCATGTTTTCAGAGAGAAGAATGATCAGCTGTGATTCAGCTGTGATTTCATTTAAATAGATACTGCATGCGTGTGCGTCATATGTACCTATGTTTCCACACAGCAGAAATGTAAAATGTTCGTGAGGCAATATGCGAATATTAATAGATGATTTTGAGAAAGGTACAATTGGCAGTGGTTGCCTCGGTAGAGAGGGAAAACGAGAGACACGTGTATTTTAATGTTAATTAACATTTTTAAAAATTATTCAAAACGCCAGATAAATAAAATCGTGTATTTAATCTACGATATCGTATAGATATTACTTTTGTTGATAATCAATATTTTTGACAGCGTTCGTTACGCTCTTTTAATCTTTAGCGAACGTCGAGTATAGTTCGAAACCGCGATACGCATCTCGTCTGAATCACCTATCTCAAGATTGAGTAAGAAGGTTCCCCGAATCCGGCTTTTATCGGCTTTGCTTTTGAAGTTTCCCGACGGGATTTACGTTGATCGACGACGAAAGCAATTTTCCAAACTCCCGACGGCATTCTCTCGAAACCCGCGTGACGCGCCGGGATAACGACCTCCGGCTTTCCGCATTATGTGAAATCTCCCGCGGGGCAATCTCACGCTGCTCCGGCATTCGATTATTTTATCTTTGGACATTGTGCACGTCTGTTTGCATTTGTATATCGTGAATTTCCAAAATTAAATTGCGGCGCGACTTCGTCTGGCAGCCGTCTGATAATTGACGTCACGCTGACCGAATTATTGCAAACAAACGATTCCGCTCCCGGTGTCACTGTAACCGTAAAACCGTAACCGTCAAGTTCACGTCCAACTACGGTCAAGAGCAGCTGACGACGACGTTATTCGGGTACGGAAAATAATTTGGAAATACACGAAAATGTAACGTACTAATAATTGTAATCTAACTTATCATTTTTGTTATTTACCGTAGAATTAATTAACTTCAGAATAATTTTCTCTCCATTTTTTTTAAACACATTATACACACGTGCGTTAATTACTTTACTTATTGATGTTTCAATAGTTTATAGAAGCTTAAATATATTTTTATTACACTTTTTATTAGACTTTAGTAAGATCTTAATTATATATTTCATTACTTTGTAATTAAATTAATTGTATTGTTTTAAAACTTGTTATAAAGAAATTTAATACTCTAATTCAATAATAATCTAGATGCTCCCTGACAGTAGTAGAGTAAAGAATCATGCAAAACGCACGTGGAAATTTAATATGCATTATTCTTGGTTTGATTCGAATATGCAATCAGCAAACTGCGATCACAAACTGAATCCCACGCTGACGACTGACGAATCGTATCTATTTGCATTGAATCGAAAATGTATATGGCGTACATATTGTCGATATCATTTCAATATAAGGCATTATCATTATCGCGCGAACTTTGATCTTTAAGCTGTAATTTGTAGAAACCGCACGTTTGCCGGTCTGCCTTTTTGAAAAAATTTGTACTCTGAGAAAAATATTTATTTTCTCACGCAACGAATGTTTTCTTTCCTTTTTAAATATATCATGCGGGATCGATCTTTCCGCAAATTGAAATTAGATTTATAGAATATTATTTGGAATACGGATCAAAGTGAAGATAAAATGAATGAGGATTTTAAAAAAAATGTAATCATTGTTACGTTAGATATATGAATGATGTAATGTAATAACGGTTTGAAAGAAAAATTAAAAAGAAAAATAAACTGGAATATTAAAAGTAATGCAATCACTAATGGGATGACGCATAGTTTTGATGAGGAAACTCGACACTCGAAATACTAGGTTTTATTTCATATATATTATTCAATTTTACGAGAGATGGGTTGATTTAAAGAGTTAAAGAAATACGGCGAACGGATAATTTGTTTTGAGAATTCATATTTCATAATAAATGTTATTAGATCGATATGATGTGTAGCAGCAGAATTGTGACTACGTTGAAACCCAGCAAGTCTTTGTCTCAAATCCGCTTATTGTACGCCATAGCACTCGTGACAATACGTTAAACACGATTGCAAGTATTAATTATCATGATAGAATAATTATCCGCACCTCGCATGGCACTCCCGATGTTAATCACGTGGGACACACACACCTTTTTTTATTTTAAATTGCGATGAAATTCTATCAAACATGATAATGTGAAAATAATACAAAGTTCTATAATTCATGCGATATTTATGGATCTCGAAAATTAGCGTCAAATCAAACGAAATCTCTCTCTCTCTCTCTCTCTCTCTCTCTCTCTCTCTCTTTCTTTTTCTATTTGAGATATTTAGCATATTCGGCGATTTATTCCGCACTCTTAATCCGAAAGTGAAAGAAAGAATTACGTTTAAATCAGCGAAAATTTAGAGCTCGGTGCAAAATACATTCAAATATAAGCATTTTTAGAAAAATCATTATCATCCGCATGCACATAAATATTATAATAAATACGATACCTCGTAATTTCCATTTCCTATTTCTTTGATTTTTTTGAAATATAAATTGTGTGAAATATTTGTTTTAATAAGAATAGTCACATGAGAAATTTAGTACAATCGTTATTCGTAGGAATTAATTGCTCTGGATAACGACAAATTAATTGTTATGGAAAATAATCGTTTAATTTCTCGTTATACTTAACATGATTGCGTTTCGATGAGAAATGATACGCGAAATGATAGCTCACACTACCAATTATCACTTCAAATCTCGATGCGCAAAAACAATGTGACCCGCGGCATTTTTGTGTTCGAGATCGTTACTATAAAATATGTAATATTTATATATATTTGATAAAAGAAAAAAAAAGGAGAAAAAATAAAGTCACATGACGTTTTCGTGCGTAAATCTGTACGTTACCAAAATAATTATAAGGCCATATGCCAAAAAATTGTCACGAAATATTTAATATTATTTTTTGAAATAAGATTGAATATTTTTTTCACTAAAAAATTGATTAATAAATATTTATTGAATTTATATGTGGTGAAATCGTACAATCAATATTTTCATAAAATGATTAGACATGTTTTATACTTCGTATACTTTTAATTTCGCTTTTTCAAAATGATGGGATGAATAGTTACATCACTCTTCTATTTCGCAAATTATATACATTTATATAATTTTTATTGCAACACATTGAGCGAAATTATTTGAACACATCCATGACGAAATCGCGTACGTTTATCGCTTCTCTCAAAGCAGCAGCTGCATCTAACAGCAGCAATTAAACATAATTACGCAAGTGAGCCACTTTTGTTCTATTATCGAAGATAAATTGTCTGGTTGTTATGAACGACCATTTTTGCTCAGAGCACGATCGATATTTATCGTGGATAGATTAATTGTAATGGATAGCATGAGATAATGGCGAAGAATTTATATCAGTATTCTCGATAAAGGGGAACATAGATCGATGAGCGTGTTTGTAAATTTCGTGTTAGATGTAAAATACATTTTTATTTTATAAAAACAATTTTGGACTAAAATAATGATACATTTTGAATAACAAAAATTAAGTATGTGAAATCATTTTTTATCAGGTTTTAGCGGTTGTTATTAAAAGTTTATATTTTCTTTAGACATTCAAGTCTTCGATATCCTTTTCACTTTTGCGTTTTTTTTTTATTTAATCGAAAATTACATAAATTCGTTAAACGTGAAATCAAGAACAACAGATTTATATTTCTAGCAATAGGTTTCTCAATTGGATTTTCACATTCACAGCGATATTTCTCTGCATTTTGTTTTTCCGGTTTACTATCACCAAAGGTTAAATTCCTCGAAACACGGCGCTCTTTTGCAACCTACGATTTCCAAGGTTTGAAAATGGGAGGGAAATTCCGGGACGTTGCGATTTCCAGGGACCGCCTACGACAATCGCTTCATTGTCACACTGTGCCGTGCCGCAAATAATTCGCGAATCACGTTCGATCCGCGCGGCGCGTTATCGCAGGTACGTGTCGCGAATCTTCCAAGAAATGCGGCATTTTCCCGCATGACACACAGAACGGTGCGCGGCAGTTTGCCAAAAACGTGGCAGTTACGATGAACACGCGCGCCTCCTTCGCACTCTCGAATTTTCAGTTGTTGGGCGGAAGGCCACGAGGTCGTACAGTGTTCGTTAAACCACTCGCGAAATATTTGTTCTACGTGAGAAGAGAACAGTTCTATCTGCTCCATTTTCGTTTTATTCTGTGATTCCCGCCACCTTGAATTAGCATCGATACGGAATTAAAAACGGAAATCGGTATAATTTTAGTGACCTCGATTTTTTTTGTATTCTTGACACAGGAAAGTTTATTTTATAATAAAAGCTTATTTTAATTCTCGAAGGTATAAGTTTGCATTATATAAAATTAATTTTGAATTCTTCTTATTAGTATTATAAACAATATTTAATGAATAACGTAATTCTCGTATGTTTATATTAACATTATGGTTTACAAATTATAAAATATAAAATATAAATTATTTTTCAATTAAATAATTATATAATGCAAAATTGTTCTATACATCGTCCGTTTAATTCTACTATCGCCCGAAATCTAAGATTTAATTATGTAAATAATAAAATTTCTTCTCGATGAATAAAGAATAATAAATCTTCTTAAATAAATAGTAAATTTCATATTAATTTTATTTGAATGATATATATACATCTCATCTGTTTTCAACATTTTATATTGAGATAAATCATTTAGCTATAATTTCGACAACTCAAATAAAATTTTTATCTTCCATTGTTACAGAAATATCAATATTTATTTTAACGATTCATATGGATTTTTTGTGAATCCATTAAAGTTATACCGTTCCAATTTCTGCTTTGAATTTTTTCAATTTTTCTCTTTGTTAGACTACCTTTTATTTGTAAATCTAGCTCGAATGTTTGTGTTAAAAGATCCATCGTTTTTCCCGAAACTCGTGAAATTTGAAGGTTTCAGATCGATTATCGGAAATGGTTGGCCGACAGCGGGTTGTCGATCTTTGCTAATGGTCGATCTTGGCTTATGGCTCTGCGGGTATTTCAGATCCAAGGTAAGCCGGCGCGTTCGACACGAGGCTTAAGTCACTTGCTTGAGCTAAAGGCACCCTGCGTTCGTGATGCGCTCACGTAATGCAGGTGGTATATCGGAGACACGGCGCGCCGTTAATATACGGATTGACGTAACGGCGCGACCGGAGGCTTTAAACGAATTAAAGCCGGCCGTCGCCGACGACGAGGGCGAATAAGCTCGACCGGACGACGAGTGCGTTGCTGGCGTGCGTTTCGTTTTCATCGCTTCGCTCTTTTCTGGTTCCGATTGCCTCGTAACGACAAATCATAGCAATTTGCTGCTCGTCGGAGTAGCTTCTTCCGAAGGAGTTACACGCGAAAGGGAAAGTTGTCTCAGGAATGTTTTCGATAGTTTTCGACATGTAGACATATCGGAGGAGTTCTGAGATCAAGTGGAACAAAAATACGGAAAATTTTCGAAAGAGATTATTATCTTTTCGTTCCGGAAGAGAGATTGTCTGTCTGTTCCAAAATATGATATGAGAATATATATTTCATGTTGATTACTATAGTTAAACGTCACGACGTGGTGGAATATGTTGAAAGTGCGTAGGAACTTTAATTCAAATTTGAATTGCTAAGTTACTTGAGTTAATTTAATGTTGCATATTAAAAAAGCATTAAAAATTCATTTGAAAAGTAAGTAATTTTCTTGGAAAAATATCAATGTCAATTTTATTCAACAGTACCTGTTATGAACAATAAAAATTAGAGATACTAGAATATCTCACATTCCGCACTACTAAAAATAAAACGAGTGAGGTTTTTTATAATTACTTCTACGCTCCCTGGATTTCTCAATCGTCGCGGATGGCTTTCACTTTTGCGATTGACACGGTAATCGCAGCCCACTTCAATCATTCGCATAAATAATGACTAATCGACTGCGACTGTGAAATTTCAGAGAGCGAGCTAGGCCTGCGTCGCAGCGGTTCCCTGAGGATCTCCCGAGACGATCCCGACATCGCCCTCGTGCGAGAACGAGCTCGTCTTACGAGCACAAGATCATCGCCATCGTCGACCTTGTCGTTGTCAACAACATCCACGTCATCCTCGGCCGCATCTTCGGAGAAATGCGCTGTCGACGGCGAAAACAGCAGATCGTCCCGGTTCGCCAGGCGATACGCACCTGCCGCTGCGAGTGACGCACCTGCGCCGGAGTATCTCGCTAGGAGCCTCCTGCAACTCGGATGTCCTGCCGTGTCGATGCCCACGTAAGTCGCAGTCATGTTTCCGGCACTTTCCATCCTTTCTCCTCGCGCCAGGGAGATCGAAGCCGCGCGGATATAATCTCGTCGCGTTCCGTTTCCCGCGCCAGAGGCGCGGGGAAACAGACTCCTCCATATCGGTTATCTCGTTTCCGGCGTCACGGTTTCCTGGTGGATAAATGTAAAAGTGATTCTCTCGCACGCGCGATGAACGCGTCCGGATTCATCGGAATTGTGTCGATCCCGGTCTCCGCGAGACGTGAGCCGACGTCGTGATTACTTACGCGGTCAAGGCGACAGCGCAAGGAGGATCGCATCGACGGAACGCGATGTTGGGCGGACCGGCTCGAGGGTTGGTCCTGATTGCGCAACCCAGGTATGACGTAACACGGGAGACGTGAGAAAAAAAAATCCGGACCGTGTCGGGCCACGTTTCCGCCCACGTTTAACCGGGAATAAGGCGAGCAGAATGGCCTGATTACCTTTCTCTCTCTCTCTCTCTCTCTCTCTCTCTTTCTCTCTCTCTTTCTCTCTTTCTCTTTCCCATGACATTCTAACGTATTCGTTGGAAATAATCGTCCTTTGATAAAGTGTCGTTCACACAGGATTTGCGACATTCGAAAGGCCATTGTGTCACCGTAGTAGGATAAAAATTTGTACAATGCGACAGTAATGCACTGACAGTAACGGCGCTTGATTGTTGTGTGAACGGCACTTCAAGCTACCCCTCACAACGAACGCTTCGTGTTCCTGCCTCGGTCGACCCTCCTTTGTCGGGTCGCAACGATGTCGGCGGACTTCCGCGTTCGCGCGTTTGGGAATCAACCAGCGGAGAAGAGCGAGTTGCGAACGGCCCCTTCTTTAACGAGGAAGTCATTTGCGCGTCGCGAGAGTCTCATGAGGCAATTAAATACGCCTGCGGCGCGGTGTGATATGCACATGTCGGTACTCGTTGCAAAATAAGGTTTGTTCTTTGTAGCTCGCTACATCTCGTGTAGCTAAAATGAAATAGATCTATATTTGAAGTTTGGCGAAAGCGAGATGGAAAGTTTTCAATGCAGCAACAAAGAACAGATCTGTAGAGACGATGAGGAGATAAGTGAGAGACGGCGATCGGTGCGATCGATGTAACAGCGACGTTTATCACACATACACATCCACACACGTACACATTTCTTTTAATATTGAAAAAAAAAATTCAACGGAGCTGTATCAATTTCTGGAAATTTATTCGGAAAACCGGATGTTAAAGTAAGATTCTCAACATGCTATGGACTATATAACAGCGATACATCTGTAGAATTATCTGTAGGAAAAATATACCAACGTATACATAATAAAAAAACAGATGGGCTATAGAAAATATTGACGTTATGAAGAGCGCCATCGGCATAACAGGCGGATGAGAGTTCCGTGGAAAAAAAAAAAAAAAAAAAAAAAAACAGAACAAAAAGATAACAAATCGACAAGAGGCTCTATAGACATGGAGAAAACAGAACGATGAAATAGAACGATGTTACCCTTTCGCTTGGGGAGATTGATCGCGTAATTATCCCTAAGGGGGAAAAGGTGGAAGGTGAAGATATTATCAAATCCCCGAAATCGCGCTATCATGCAGTTACCTTCGAAGCGGAAACGATAAAATCTGACGGAGGAAGGATTCGCGCGGGATGCCGGACGGGAGGTGAAAAATGAGACGCGGGCGTGTTCGCCAATTGACAATTACGACGATCTGCAACGATTCTAAAATAGCGGACGGCAGCCGCGATCAGCTGACCGCCATCGCGGTCACCAGTGGCCGCTCGATGAAGAGGAAAAAGCCGTAAGCGAGCCTCAGGATTCACCTCGAAGCAACGCTCTCGCGAGCACGGCCAGCTTGCCGTTGTTGTTGCTGATGTGTGTGTGTGTGTGTGTGTGTGTGTGTGTGTGTGTGTGTGTGTGTGTGTGTGTGTGTGTGTGTGTGTGTGTGTGTGTGTGTGGTGTATGTGTGTGTGTGTGTATCACTATCATGGTTATATAGCTATCGCGATGATATTCGGTCAATAGGTGAGCCGCGCGGCGCAGACGCGGCGGTACCAGCCTGTCGCTCGCGCTTGCTTGTGTGCGTGCTCATATTTATCGTATCGTACCACACGTACATTCGCGAAAGCGTTGCCGAGACCGCTGCTGCGGAGAGTAGAGCACGAGCACGGACACGCTTCGCGCCGCATTGCCGTATTCCTCCTCTCGTCGTCGGGATACGTCCGGGATATCGAGGCGACGGCGGCCGCGCCACGT